>NW_016157220.1:111186-138675 GCF_001687245.7 Rhagoletis zephyria | reverse complement strand
ATACTTTATAGTAGTTTTATTTTAATTTTGAGCCCCTTTGCCGTTTTTATGCCGCTAAATAGCACATAAATTTCATTATTCACGTAGATTTCTTAATATTTCGTTCAGTATTTCGTTTAAAATGCCATATTTCCTGCAAGTACATTAGAATTTATAAAAGGAATTTCACTACTAATTGCCTACTTTGCGTACCATTTTCGCAACAAGGGGTTTCATTTGTTTCCCTTTCTCCGTCCTTCGTAAACGCAACCTTGTAAGGGAGCAGGGAGCGAAAATAATGATTATTTCAAAATTTTCAATGAAAAAAATCAAAAGGTTCAAAATATCCTAGAACAATTTCTAGTATATACATGTGCATGTTTTTTCATGCTCTGTATGAACTCTTATGATTTCAAAAAGTTTGAGCGATATCTATAAAAATTATAACTAAGAATTACATTTCGATTTTAAATTAATCGCTCAAAACAAAAAATCATATATCGAGTTATATTTTTTTATCAAAAATAAAACTCATTTTTCGAGCGTTATTTTTTTGCTCTGAAGTAATAATTATTTTGGGAGTTTTATATTTTTGATCAGAAATAATCATCATTTTTTGAGTTTTATTTCTTTCATCAAAAATAATGATTATTCTTTGAGTTTTATTATTTTGATCGAAAATAAAAATCATTTCTTGAGCGTTATTTTTTCTCTCAGAAATAAAAATTAACTTTTGAGTTTTATTTTTTTGCAGATCGAAAAACTCAAAACGCCTCACTACACCTAAACTTAACTCACCACACCTCACATCAACTCATCTCAACTCGCCCTAACTCACCTCACCTCAACTCACCACACCTCAACTCACCTCACTTCAATTCAACTCAACTCACGTCATCTCAGTTCAGTAAAGCAAATCACAAATATATTTTATTTCTGAGCTGATCAGCGCGTATTTGCAAGCAGAGCACTGAAGAAAACCCAGTGGGATAGGAAATCATTACCTTTTTCTACCAATAAAAGATTTAATAACTACGGTTGAACGAAAAGATGCATCGCAATGTAAGCGAGCGGATGATGTGTAGCTTTGAAGCGACAAACAAAACTAAAAGTTTGGAAACTAACTCAAGTATGATTTTTGTTCACGTTATCTCAACAGCTGCTGTAGCCGAATGGATGTGTGTTCGACTGCCGTGTTGATGGTCACGGGTTCAAAACCTGTGGCACGGACTTTATTTTTTATTTTTTTATTCTATATATACTCCCATAGTAAAAATTAATACATATTCTGTACTGTACAAATCCGATCCCTGAGTAGGGGTAAAAATTTAATTCCGCACCCACTTCTCTTTCTTTTGATATATGTTTCATGAAAATTAATGGGTATCAAGTACCTCAAAACTACCACAAAAATCATAAAAATGTGCATTCAATTTGTTTATGACAACTGCCGTTAAATTATCAACGGGGGTAGTTTTATCTGATTGGAAACATTTCATATAAGATGTTTAGTTAAAGTGTGTTTGCATTGTTCAACTTTGCGTTCAACATTTGCGTTCAACTCAGCGCAGGGTTGCACGAAAAAAAAGTTGAATGGCTAAAAATATCAAAATATGAAAAAATATCAAAATATTCGCCATAAAAAGGTGTTTGCATTGTTCAACTTTGCATTCAACTTTTGGTTGAATGGCCTTTCAACTAATCGCTTTCAACAAAGTTGGTCGCCAGCCAACATTTAGCCATTCAACTTTTTTTTCGTGCAACCCTGCGTTGAGTTGAACGCAATTGTTGAACGCAAAGTTGAATAATGCAAACACTGCTTTAGACTATAAGAAATAATTGAAACGAGTTTGATAGAAACTTTTGAAATGTATCTGTCAGTGTTGCCGTTGCGCTAGCCTTTGAAGAATCCATAATAAATCGACCACCATATCCAAATGTATCTACCGAAAAAGACGGGTATTTTACACAGATAATGGAATAGAAGCGGGGGATGTGTGTTTATTCCATACTATGTGGAGTTACATATATGTAAGTGCAAATGCACAAAACAATTCATTCAGTGAAAGAAATGATCGTTAAGCGTAGATTAAGATTTAGATTTTAGCGTTTTTAGCAATTTATTTCAGAAAAATAAAACATTTATGGTGATTTCGTTTCTACCAAAAAATGTTGCCCTTGCACGGTGCAAAATGTGTTTGATGCTACACTCAACCCTTTGATAAGGCATGTTTTTTCCTTATTGTCCTTGTCCAGCTCAGGCATTCCATCATATTACCGTTTGAAGCAACCCTCTGATTTTCAGAACAACCATCTCCCCTGATAAAGCTTCAAAGCGCAGAAAAGGTGCCTTTTTTGCCTTACACAAGTGTGACATTTTAAGAAACGAACACAAAATTTTTCACCCTTTGCCCTTAATTTAGAATCGAACACGAAAAGAGAAAGGGGCAATCAAAAGGCGAAATTTTTTGGTACAAACGAAATCACCATTAGATTAATGTTTAGATTTTCGTCGATTTTAAATTTGCTATCCCAAAATAATTTATAAAACACCGCTCTGAGGTAAAATTGTCGGGTAACGGCAGCCGAACTAGAAACACAAAATTTATTATATCATTGCATTACGAAAATTAAACGAATTTTTCTAAAAGCATTGGAAACTGGCGGAATACATTTTTATTCATATGAATCGTTGAATTCATAATATTCCATTTAGATACACCATGGCAGTCAGGGGCTAAATCGGCCAATAATAGATGTAGTTACGAGGTGGAATTCAACCTTCCAAATGCTTAGAAGCCTTCTAAAATTCAGAGTTCAGTTCAAGCAAATAACAGCGATAACAGTTGCATGTTTCGAACTTAACATAACTAACAATAAGTTGAGTGGGGTTTCGTCAAGACTTTCACGAACTTAGCTTCCGCGGAACCGTGGCATGAGTTCCATGAGAAGAGTTAGGTGTGGTGAGTTGAGGCGAGTTGCGTTAAGATGAGTTTAGGTAAGTTAAGGTGAGTTGAGGTGTGGTGAGTTGAGGTGAGGTAAGTTAGGGTGAGTTGAGATGAGTTGAGGTGAGTTAAGGTGTGGTGAGTTGGGTTTAGGTGAAGTGAGGCGTTTTGAGTTTTTCGATCTGCAAAAAAAATAAAACTCAAAAGTTAATTTTTATTTCTGAGAGAAAAAATTACGCTCAAGAAATGAGTTTTATTTTCGATCAAAATAATAAAACTCAAAAAATAATCATTATTTTTGATTAACCCTCTAAGACTACTTTCTAAAATAATGGATACAAAAAAGTTGAACATATTTTTCTTAAATGCTTTTTAGCCACTAAATCCAAATATTAACTCAGAAATGATGTAAAAGTTTTAATTTTCTTGTAAGAAGAGAATATATGAATGCGTGCCTGAAGGCATTCTTGGGGTTTTAAGGGTTAAAAAAAATCAGATTTTTATTATGTTGTTCTAATAAGGTTAGCTTTATTTTTTTGAGTGATAGTCAAAAAAACAATTTTTGCTGGCTGTGCAGCATAAGTGCAAATTGCATTTTGTGCAAATGCACTGTGTTTGCGAAGTTTTATATAACTTGCACGACCTCCTTCCACTATTCCGATCCATCCAAACCGGGAAATGGTTAAGCTGATCAAACCGCAGGTCCGATATTGGATGCTTTGATTTTTCCCCAGCTTTCAGGCCCTCAAAGGAGGACGACTGCCTTGTTTGACTTGTCTGTAAAGTTCGATGAGAAGATGGCGACAGCATATTCCGATCACTCGGATCACGGCTTGTGCGACCTGGCAAACGTTTTTTTTTGAAAAGCCACCAGACCAGCAGCAATCGCTTCACGAAAATCTGGGAGTTCAAGCAGTTTGTCTTTACTTTTTTCTTTTTGTATGCATCTGTATAAAATATATGCGTTTGTTTCTGCCATATCCACCAAGTGATAAAAAACTACGAACTACCAAGATCTGGGTGACCAGGCAAGATTACGTTATCTCCTGCGCCGCTGTAAATCTCGAAGCGGTAGGCATAGCCAAAAGAATCGCACAGTACAAATAGCTTTAAACCCCATTTATGAGGCTTATTGGGCATATATTGCCGCAAGTGGTGCTTCATTTTTGTGCTGCACATCTGTTCATCGACGCACAGACGGGCTTGCTTTGGCACGGAGTCAAACCTCTGGTTAAGTAAGTCCCCAAGCGTACGCGAGCGATACAGTGGATCGTACCCAGACTCACCCTTCTTGATCCGCTTGCTCTCATCACGCAGTGAGAAGTATTTCTTTATAGATTCGAATTTGCTTCTGGTCATGCAGTTTTTAACGGGTGCAAAGGAGTTTTTTCCCCAGTAGCTTTTCAAGTTCGGGTAGCGATATAAAGACATATACATCAAAATACCTATGTAATTGTGCATATCTTCAACAGTCACTTTAAATTGATTTACGATGTTGTCGGCTAAAGCTGCGCGCAATGTTTCCTCAACAATCATATTCATTATATCACCATCAAAAAAGTAGCAGAATATCTCTAGTGGAGTTTCAAGTTCAAGGATTTCCGCTGGCAGCGATGAATTCCCACGAAAGGCTATGTCATTGACATGTAACTGCATTGATTGATTTCGCCATATTATTTTTCCCGGATCCTTCGTTATCGAATCAATACCTTTATATATATTATATAAATCAGTATGTAATTTTTTAGTATTTTGTAATTATGAAAACTTACCAGAACCATTGAAGCCCCCAGAAGAAGGCGAAGATATGCATGCTGTAGCTTCTATTGATGGTAATGGTGATCGAGGTCTCTTTCTCAATTTCCAAACAGGTTCAGGCTGCTGTATTGTAGTTGGAACATTTTCCACAGCATTGACTATCGATGACACTGCCTCACCAGCATGTGATGCTGCGCTTAGCACTTCTGCTACATCAAGATCTTCCTTAGGATAAGTCAATGATGTGAATCCTGTATCTTCAGGTTCATGTTGCTGTACAGTATTTGGAGTATTTTCAACAGTATTTTCTAGGAATGACACCGTTTCAGCATCATCCAATGCTGCGTTTAGCGCTTCTGTCACATCGAAATCGTCCTCTTCATCATCACTTGATGTGTTTGATATTTCCTCGTCCGATTGGACTGAATCAAGCAATTCCAGTAATTGTTCATCACTCAAATCCGATAACTTGTAGCGTTTACGCACTCTCTCTGCCATTTCTATTTTGTTTTTAAAATCTTTATGCAAAAAGTCTTGTAACAAACGCAGAATAACACGAAAATTGTAAATAGTTGTGAAATAACTGCTTACAAAAAAGTTCGCTCAAAGCCCCAAGAATGTCTCAAGGCACTCATTGTTATTTCACTTCTACAACGCACAATTTTCACGTATTCACAAATCTGCAACTGGATATTCTTAGTAAATATACTCACCTTTGACGAAAAAAATTATGACTAAGAAAAACTTGTTTAATTTCACTTTTATTACCACACCAAAACTCAACTAGCAACATACAAAACTTTTCATTGAAAAAACATATGTTCTCTGCAAATCAAAAGAAAAGTACCGTTAGAATGCATATGAGAGTTGCCAAGGCTTCTGCAAATATTTTGGTACGTTTGTTAGTAACTCCCAAAAAAGATTCATTTGACAATAAAACTCTTAATTTTTTATTTAATTGCAATTATATGATGAATGTCTTGAGGCATTCTTACGTGTTAGAGGGTTAAAGAAATAAAACTCAAAAAATTATGATTATTTCTGATCAAAACTATAGAACTCATAATATAATGATTATTATTGATCAGAAAGAAAATAACTAACAAAATAATTATTACTTCAGAGCACAAAAATAACGCTCGAAAAATGAGTTTTATTTTTGATCAAAAAAATATAACTCAATAAATGATTGTATTTTCTGAGCAATACAATAAAACGCAAAATGTGATTATTATGATTGATCGCAAGTATTAAAATCTCAAAATAATGATTAAAAGTTAATTTTTTTGATAAAACTCATAATGATTACGGTCCCTGGTTTAAAGGTGAATTGCAATTTCGGTAGCGAAATTTTGCCAATGTTATGAACGCTTTTTATTTAAGAATGCGCCAGTGCGTTCTGCTCACTTTCAAGAATAACGTCACCAGCAAATTTCAATAAGCATTCGATTTACATTTCATTTGCCACTATTGTACGAATATTATTATGATAATCCAGTTTAACGTGAAGTTATAACATTTTATGTTGTTATAATAAGCTTTACCACGGTTTTATATAAAAAATGCCCATTTGATTAGGATTCCTAAAATATGATATACGGAAACTATATTTTCTGCTTTTTGTGTACTCCACTTTTTCGTAAAATATTTCAGCCAATCGGAACTCACTTCGCAACTACGTCATTGGAGGAAAACAAATTTTTGACAGCACCATGTCTTAACCTTCTATTTCATGAACCTTGGTTTGATTGGGCCAATTTTAAACCCGATGAGCTAGGGACTTGCAATTTCAAACTTATCTCAGAAAACGATGACAATGCAATATGAAAGATGAATTAATCCGCTAGGTGACCGTATTTATAGCCCGATTCGGTTCATATTTGAAATGTATATTACCTACATGAAAGGAAATAACTCCTAAAAAAATGTATCCGGTAGGTAGCGCGGGGTCGATATATATCGAAAACCTGCATCTATGGTTTCATTTAGTTTATATTTATGAGAAATATATTTCTTCCATGAAAAGGAAAACTCAACAAAAATGTTTGCCGGTAGGTGGCGCAGGAGTCGAAATATATAGTTTACTCATATTTATAGCTCGGTTTGGTTCATATTTAGAAAGTTTGTTTTAAAGATTTTTTAGTAACTTTTTTATTTTAAATATATTTTTTTCTACTCTCATTACAATGGACAAGTTATAAATACTTGCAAAAAGAATGTAGTTGATATAATATTTTCCAATTATGATTTATATGCAAAACAGCCTCCAAAAAAATTTTTACGGTAGCGCTTCTGAGCAACATAAAAAATTAGGAGTTTTCATGGGGTTAAGCACATTAAACCAATGAAAGTTTGTACGGATATTACTGGAATTCGCCATCGTCATCCACTTGTTTTCAGAAAATATTACCTGAGTAAAAAGGTTTTATACTATCTAGATAAGATAAGAACATATTCGGATATTGTCTGAACAACAATGAGCGCGTTTGTCGGCTCAGCAGTCAAAAGCAATTGTTTACGAATGATTATGCATTCGAATATGCATAAGTATATGTGTAAGTAGGTACATATGTAGGCAACTGAGATAACAGCTGAACAGGGTGGAGTTCATATACCAATAACATTCTACAAAAAATAACTGTTCAGATAACACATGCCGAGTTTTACATACAAGTACAATATGTTTGTTCAGCACTTGTTGCGAAATTCTTATAACTTTTCAATAAACGTATTATGATGATACAACCGCGAGTTATGCGGTGTTTACATGAGGCGATTTTATAGGGCAACTTTTAGTTAGCCTGGTGTGAACGGCCTTTTAACTAAGCGCTTCCAATTAAGTTGGGGCAGCCATCTACTAAGCATTATAAAATCAAGTTATGATGAAACGAAAAGGAATTTGGGTGTGGTTTTAGTGGTTTTTCTGTTTGGTATTAGAATGATGTAATCAACTGACAAATTAAAGCCCGAAATCGTATGTCAAAAGCAAAGAGCATAAGACAAGTCGCATTTTTTTTAACATGTATGTACAGTGACGAACAAAAGTATTGGCACAGTGAATTTTTCGCCATATATGCAAAGTTTTTTACTGTAATTTATTTTCGATAATTTTTTCTAAAAATATAGTTCATTTTACACCAGAAAACGTAATAACAAAATCTCTAAACTCTGTGCAAAACTCAAGAAAATTCTTTAAATTTGCACACTAATTTGCAACTTTTTATTCAGATTAAAAAAAAAAATTCAAAGTATGCAGTTTTAGAGCCCATTCAAATTTAGTATAACAAAGTGCAAGTTTAAAGTTGCTAGAAAATCGCGTTGATTTTTGGCAATTTTTTTAGTGGAAGGTGTTGCTCATTTTCTCCATACAAAAAATAATTGTCGAATTACTTTGTATGGAAGAACTTGCGTGAAAAAAAATTACCAAAAATCAATGCGATTTTCTAGCGACTTCAAACTTGCACTTTGTTATTCTAAATTTGAATGGGCTATAAAACTGCATACTTAGAATTTTTCTAAAAAATCTGAATAAAAAGTTGCAAATAAGTGTGCAAATTTAATGAATTTTCCTGAGTTTTGCACAAAGTTTAGAGATTTTATTATTATGTTTTCTGGCGTAGAATGAACAATATTTTTACAAAAAATTATCGAAAATAAATTAGAATAAAGAACTTTGCATATATTGCGAAAAATTCACTGTGCCAATACTTCTGTTCGGCACTGTATGTTTATACAAGCTGGCATTATTTATGTTACTTACAGTTCACGGTTGTTCAGGAACTTTTGTAAATGATATTGTGTCATTGCAGTTGGAAACTTGTGCAGTAATATTTTTTTTTTGTAAAACACTAATAAAATATGCGGCCATGCATTTGGAATACTTTTGCAAATATGCATCCCTAAAGTCCATTGCATATGTTTGCACTGCCGTGTTTCGACACTCCCTTACAGGGACCGTAATCATTATGAGTTTTATCAAAAAAATTAACTTTTAATCATTATTTTGAGATTTTAATACTTGCGATCAATCATAATAATCACATTTTGCGTTTTATTGTATTGCTCAGAAAATACAATCATTTATTGAGTTATATTTTTTTGATCAAAAATAAAACTCATTTTTCGAGCGTAATTTTTTTGCTCTGAAGTAATAATTATTTTGTTAGTTAATTTCTTTTTGATCAATAATAATCATTATATTATGAGTTTTATAGTTTTGATCAGAAATAATCATAATTTTTTGAGTTTTATTATTTTGATCGAAAATAAAACTCATTTTTCGAGCGTAATTTTTTTGCTCTGAAGTAATAATTATTTTGTTAGTTAATTTCTTTTTGATCAATAATAATCATTATATTATGAGTTTTATAGTTTTGATCAGAAATAATCATAATTTTTTGAGTTTTATTATTTTGATCGAAAATAAAACTCATTTCTTGAGCGTAATTTTTTCTCTCAGTAATAAAAATTAACTTTTGAGCTTTATTTTTTTTGCAGATCGAAAAACTCAAAACGCCTCACTTCACCTAAACTCAACTCACCACACCTTAACTCACCTCACCTTAACTCATCTCAACTCACCCTAACTTACCTCACCTCAACTCACCACACCTCAACTCACCTTAACTTACCTAAACTCATCTTAACGCAACTCGCCTCAACTCACCACACCTAACTCTTCTCATGGAACTCATGCCACGGTTCCGCGGAAGCTAAGTTCGTGAAAGTCTTGACGAAACCCCACTCAACTTATTGTTAGTTATGTTAAGTTCGAAGCATGCAACTGTTATCGCTGTTATTTGCTTGAACTGAACTCTGAATTTTAGAAGGCTTTTAAGCATTTGGAAGGTTGAATTCCACCTCGTAACTACATCTATTATTGGCCGATTTAGCCCCTGACTGCCATGGTGTATCTAAATGGAATATTTTGAATTCAACGATTCACATGAATAAAAATGTATTCCGCCAGTTTCCAATGCTTTTAGAAAAATTCGTTTAATTTTCGTAATGCAAGTGATATAATAAATTTTGTGTTTCTAGTTCGTCTGCCGTTACTCGACAATTTTACCTCAGAGCGGTGTTTTATAAATTATTTTGGGATAGCAAATTTAAAATCGACGAAAATCCAAACAATAATCTAATGGTGATTTCGTTTGTACCAAAAAATGTCGCCTTTTGATTGCCCCTTTCTCTTTTCGTGTTCGATTCTAAATTAAGGGCAAAGGGTGAAAACATTTTGTGTTCGTTTCTTAAAATGTCACACTTGTGTAAGGCAAAAAAGGCACCTTTTCTGCGTTTTGAAGCTTTATCAGGGGAGATGGTTGTTCTGAAAATCAGAGGGTTGCTTCAAACGGTAATATGATGGAATGCCTGAGCTGGACAAGGACAATAAGGAAAAAACATGCCTTATCAAAGGGTTGAGTGTAGCATCAAACACATTTTGCACCGTGCAAGGGCAACATTTTTTGGTAGAAACGAAATCACCATAAATGTTTTATTTTTCTGAAATAAATTGCTAAAAACGCTAAAATCTAAATCTTAATCTACGCTTAACGATCATTTCTTTCACTGAATGAATTGTTTTGTGCATTTGCACTTACATATATGTAACTCCACATAGTATGGAATAAACACACATCCCCCGCTTCTATTCCATTATCTGTGTAAAATACCCGTCTTTTTCGGTAGATACATTTGGATATGGTGGTCGATTTATTATGGATTCTTCAAAGGCTAGCGCAACGGCAACACTGACAGATACATTTCAAAAGTTTCTATCAAACTCGTTTCAATTATTTCTTATAGTCTAAAGCAGTGTTTGCATTATTCAACTTTGCGTTCAACAATTGCGTTCAACTCAACGCAGGGTTGCACGAAAAAAAAGTTGAATGGCTAAATGTTGGCTGGCGACCAACTTTGTTGAAAGCGATTAGTTGAAAGGCCATTCAACCAAAAGTTGAATGCAAAGTTGAACAATGCAAACACCTTTTTATGGCGAATATTTTGATATTTTTTCATATTTTGATATTTTTAGCCATTCAACTTTTTTTTCGTGCAACCCTGCGCTGAGTTGAACGCAAATGTTGAACGCAAAGTTGAACAATGCAAACACACTTTAACTAAACATCTTATATGAAATGTTTCCAATCAGATAAAACTACCCCCGTTGATAATTTAACGGCAGTTGTCATAAACAAATTGAATGCACATTTTTATGATTTTTGTGGTAGTTTTGAGGTACTTGATACCCATTAATTTTCATGAAACATATATCAAAAGAAAGAGAAGTGGGTGCGGAATTAAATTTTTACCCCTACTCAGGGATCGGATTTGTACAGGTTCAACGTGTAAAAATATCATAGATGTATCGATTACCAGTAGCTCAGCAGTACAGAATATGTATTAATTTTTACTATGGGAGTATATATAGAATAAAAAAATAAAAAATAAAGTCCGTGCCACAGGTTTTGAACCCGTGACCATCAACACGGCAGTCGAACACACATCCATTCGGCTACAGCAGCTGTTGAGATAACGTGAACAAAAATCATACTTGAGTTAGTTTTCAAACTTTTAGTTTTGTTTGTCGCTTCAAAGCTACACATCATCCGCTCGCTTACATTGCGATGCATCTTTTCGTTCAACCGTAGTTATTAATCTTTTATTGGTAGAAAAAGGTAATGATTTCCTATCCCACTGGGTTTTCTTCAGTGCTCTGCTTGCAAATACGCGCTGATCAGCTCAGAAATAAAATATATTTGTGATTTGCTTTACTGAACTGAGATGACGTGAGTTGAGTTGAATTGAAGTGAGGTGAGTTGAGGTGTGGTGAGTTGAGGTGAGGTGAGTTAGGGCGAGTTGAGATGAGTTGATGTGAGGTGTGNGTGTAGTGAGGCGTTTTGAGTTTTTCGATCTGCAAAAAAATAAAACTCAAAAGTTAATTTTTATTTCTGAGAAAAAATAACGCTCAAGAAATGAGTTTTATTTTCGATCAAAATAATAAAACTCAAAGAATAATCATTATTTTTGATGAAAGAAATTAAACTCAAAAAATTATGATTATTTCTGATCAAAAATATAAAACTCCCAAAATAATTATTACTTCAGAGCAAAAAAATAACGCTCGAAAAATGAGTTTGATTTTTGATAAAAAAATATAACTCGATATATGGTTTTTTGTTTTGAGCGATTAATTTAAAATCGAAATGTAATTCTTAGTTATAATTTTTATAGATATCGCTCAAACTTTTTGAAATCATAAGAGATTCATACAGAGCAAAACATGCACTTGTATATACTAGAAATTGTTCTACGATATTTTGAACCTTTTAATTTTTTTCATTGAAAATTTTGAAATAATCATTATTTTCGGTCCCTGCTTTAAACATACGGTAAAATCGAAATTGCCTTTTTCAGTGTAATTTTTGCAATCAAAAACAGCGCACATAAATTTTTAATAATTTAAATAAACTCAAAGACTCAGAAAAAAGCACAAACTTCAACGCAAATTGTCAAACGGTAAATATCAGGGTTACACATATTTGAAATAAAACTTGATGTATTTTTGACTAAACTAGTGTATTTTTATAATCTGGCAACTCCAAAAATTGAGCCATCTACGTCATCAAGATGTTAAACAAGTTAAATAAAAGCTTGTAATAAAACGGGTTTCGTTGGAACTTTCGATTAACACAACAACAGTGCATCGATGAACTTGTTTCGGATTATGGTGAAGAAACACCATCAAGCCCCAGTATTTATAAATGGTATAATGCGCGCTCCAGCGGGTCGTACATGACTCGGCGATGAACATCGAGAAGGACGTCCAATATGGATTTGTGTGCCAGAGAACATCAATGCTGTGAGCAGAAGGATAATACAGGTTTACAAGAAAATAGTTTCTGCATATTGAACCAAACCTCTATATCACTATGTAATTAGACGCGCTGAATACGAATCCGAACCTCCATCGCGCCGGGTTCGAGGTCGGGTTTGAAGGCCAAATAGCGAAAGATTCATTGAATAAACCTGAAAATTCATATATGTTGGGTTTTCAACTTGCTGAACTCGAATCCGAGGTCCATTAACCTCCATAATATCATTTGAAAGTCAAATAGGAAAAAAATGTATTCAATATCTAAAGATAAAAATTCATATACAGGCAGGTTCTGCAATTCACTTCTGAGTGAATTCCAATAAAATTCTCTTTGAATTCAAATTGACAGGGGTTGATTTCACTCGTAAGGAAATTACAGAACCTGCCTGATACATATGTTTCTGTTGTCGTTGAATCCGAATATGGGGATCCCTTGATTCTTCCAGGTCATCTAGTGGTCACGTTAAGGTCAAATTCAATAGCATTGCAAGCAAAACAAAAACAAAAAACAAAATTTTTACATGAGTTAACATACCTAACTTTTTTCTTGTTGCTATATCTTATATAATACAGTCAAACTTAGGAAAGGTAACTTTTTTTAGAACACCTTATTAAAAAAGAGGCTAAGCAACGAGTAAGTAGATGTTAAGCGTGTTTGAAACAAAATATTGCAATTTTAATTTGGCGATGAAATCACTTTTTTGGGGTCTTATAAATTGTTCGATTTTTCTTAAAACTTTGCATAAACCTAGGAAATTTCGGCTGGCTTTAGCTAAGGTACAGTTATTAAATAATACAAGTAACTATTACATCTTGTGCGCTTATCTCACCATAATTTGTGGTAGATTTTTGTGCGATATCTGCCGACTCAGAACGGCGATTTTATTTTTCCATGGCAGAATACACGCGGAGGTTTGCCATTGCCTGCCAAGGGTCGACTGCTATTAGAAAACACTGTTTTGTTTTTTTATTTTTTGATTTTGGGTTGAGCTGGGCTTGAACCCAGGCACTGGAAGTGAGCAAAAGAGCAAACAATTCGTTTGGTTTGCACTCAGCGTCAGCGTGTATTGTTAGAGCTCATCAACAGATATAAGTGTATGAGTAAAAAAGCCAAATCAGCTGTATGGATCTTTAAAAATTAGAAAGAAAAAAATAAATAAACAAGAGTTTTAGCGCAAGAGGCGGCATTATTCGCAATATCGGGTCATGTGGCTATAGTACCGCTAGAGGAACGCACAACGGTCAATTCTGAGTGGTACACAATCATTTGCTTGGCAGCGGTTTTGGACCAACGGAGCTCTCACACACCTTGTCAAACAAATGATGTTTTCAGCACTCAAAACATCCAGTTGATGCGTAATCTGCCGCACGGTCCTGATTTGACACTTAATGTATATACGCGTCTTCTTATTTTCGACATTCTTACGTTATGGGGGGTGGCTGAAAAAAAAATGGACCACCCCATTTGTACATATGTATGTATGTCTATGCAAATGTATCTATGAGTACCGCTTTTTATGCGGCTGTTTAACTACTTGAAGTATGCACATTGAATTGAACAGTTATTTGAATTTTTGCACAATGACACAGATTCCGTTCGGTAATGCCATATATGTATGTACGTGTACAAATATTTATACACATGTACCTACCAGCCATTTATATATACATACATATGTATATATATCTAAATATATACTGCTTACTCGTGCACACTACAAAGTATATACATATGTATATATAGTCATTTAAAGTACAAAACCGCGTATCAACAAAATGCAAAAACGCGTATGTGAGGTTGCATAAATTTATTTCTAGAGAGTAAAGACACTCATATTTCAAAATGGTCTCTTTTTTTTATAAAGCAATCGCATTTCAGGCTAGTATATTTCAGGACGAATGGATAAGGCGTGAGCCAATAGCTTGTGTCAGCAAATCCAATTTTTGGCAAAAAATGTTTGTTACGCGGTTTTGCAGGACGACAGCACGCGGTTTTGTAGGACGATATGTACATAAATACAAACCTAAATACATATGTACCCCGTAGCGAATGTCATGCATGAGTCACTTAAGTGTATTGTACGGCTGTGTTACTTCTTAAATGACTTTGGGCTCCGTTTATCTGGAAGTCGTTCACGACGTTTTCAGAGAAAATGTAATTTGGTCGTTGATGCCCTCTGCATGACTTTGTCATACAGTGATCAGTGATGACGTTCAAGCGAAATTATCCTGAAATGGACTTTTTATAAATCACCGTTGCAAGACATTGTCTGTTATAAGTCTTTGATAGGAGTACACCTGCATGACATTGTCACCAATTCATTCATTGTCAGCTATGCATCGTTTAGGATTCACAGCAAGTGCGACGATGTCACTAAATTCTCATTAGTGACGATGTCACCGGTGACCATTTTCGCTACTGGGTAGATACACAGGTATGTTGCACAGGTAAGGCAGTATTTTGTTGAAGGGCATAACGCCTTTCAATTATTCATACAATCGACACGCTAAAAGCATTAGTTGATTTCTATAAAAAAGCGTAGACTTAATTGAACTCATGCGATATGCATATCGTCGTTTAAAGTACAAAACCGCGTATCAAGATAATGCAAAACCGCGTATGTTAGGTTACATAAATTACTTTCTAGAGAGTAAAACACTTATATATGGTTCTCTTTTTTATAAAGCCTTTCTGCCTAGTGTATTTCAGGACGAATGGATAAGGATTGAGCCAAGAGCTTGTGTGAGCAAATCCAAACTAGTATCATTAAATTAAATATGTACATTAGACTGCATCACTCCCCATAGAAAAAAAAATCGGTACTGTTTTTCCATTGGAATTATAAAATCTATTATATTTTAAGACGTCCACTAAAATATTTCAAAAAAATATTAAGATTTAAGTGAGCTGGACGGATTTGAAAATACCTCCAAAGATGGAGTTTTTTATGAATAAAAATAGTTTATTACAGTTTTTTTTTGAAAAAAAAAACCCTCAAATAACAAAACCGGTTTAAGCTTAAAAAATTTGCGTAAATATTTAAAAAAAATTGAAAAAAAAACTTTGAACGGAATCGTAATAATGAGATTTTTGATGCTGTTTTTAACTTTTTTCAAATATTGGTATAAGAAAAACTTGAATAACTGAGCCTAAACTCTCCCGATTTAGACTTGTGAGATATCATTGGAAAGGTATTTTCTCACCATTTTTATTTCTTTGCTAATAAACTCATTCAAAGGATGAAAGAAAAAGGTAGGATGAACGAATATCATTCAAAGTTGAATTAAGATGTGTTGGTATTTGAAAAAGTATATATTGGGACACGAATGACTTTTTTGCACATAAATAAAAATAGTGGGAATATAACTTTCTACCGAGATCCCATAAGTCTAAATCCGAATAGTTTTAGGTCAGTTATTTAAGTTTTTCGTAAATCAATCTTTAAAAAAAGTAAAAAACAGCATCAAAAATCTCATTATTACGATTCCGTTGAAAAGAGTTTTAAATATTTTTATGCAGAATTTTTAAGCCTAATTTGTTTTGTCATCTGAGGGGACTTTTTAAAAAAAATCTTTAAGAAACTATTTTTATTCATAAAAAAATCCATTTTTGGAGGTATTTTCAAATCGGTCCAGCTCGCTTAAATCTTAATATTTTTCCGAAATATTTTGGTGGACGTCTTAAAATATAATAAATTTTGAAATCCCGAGGGAAAAACCGCAACTTTTTTTGGTGATGCACACATATGTTTACAATTCATCAGACCAAGTCAAAAGAAACAATTTCAATTTTTCCTCGGAGCTTAAATATGTATGTACAGTGCGATTAACTCAAAAAAACCATTTTTAAGAAAACGTGAAAAACTGATTACCGGATCATTTCGACTTAAACCTATTTCGGTGAATTTTTAGTTAATTTTTTTTTTCAAAGAGGATGAAAATTTCAACTCACAACATTTTCAGTTCATTTATAACAATCAGAGCTGGGTAAATGGAATTACATTACAATTACATTCCTCAGTAATTGTAATAAGGATTAAATTCCTTCAGTTCACAGCAAAGGAATCGATTACTTTTTCAATTCCTTGAAGTAATTTCAAATGGAATGGTTTTTTTTCTTTAATTCCATTCAGCGGCGGATCCCGAATTTTGTGATGGGGGGTTTTCCGGGAAATTTTTCCCCTCATTTATAACAATCAGAGCTGGGTAAATGGAATTACATTACAATTACATTCCTCAGTAATTGTAATAAGGATTAAATTCCTTCAGTTCACAGCAAAGGAATCGATTACTTTTTCAATTCCTTGAAGTAATTTCAAATGGAATGGTTTTTTTTCTTTAATTCCATTCAGCGGCGGATCCCGAATTTTGTGATGGGGGGGTTTTTCCGGGAAATTTTTCCCCTTATTCTAATTACCTTAAACGAGCAATTTTTGTGTATATGTATATGTATCCATAAGTTTCTCGGCAACGGCTCTAACGTAGCAAAATGAAAAATCGTTTAAAAAAGACTTTCGAAGTTGTATTTCTTCCAATTGTCAAAAACTTTTTATTTGTCACGGGAAAAATACTGTAACAATTATTTGTATCGTGCGAATATCTATAGAAATTATCAGGGTTTGAAAAACTGTTAGCACAGCGACAACAGCCAAGCATTTGCTTTTTTATAAATTGTTGTTGCTTTGCTAGCCGGCAATTACAAGTACCTGATGAAGATCTTGCAGAAGCAATGGGGTTAGCCGACGACGCTTTAAAGGAAGAAATGCGACAAGATGCAGAAAAAAAACTTTCATTTGCTTTTTGAACACGTTAGAGAAGTATGCACCAACCTAGGTACAGAAATCAAAGTACTCGATACAGCAGTCGCCAAAAGAATCGCCTTAATGTGAAAACCGGGGACGCCGAGGCATACTATCGCATTGCTTTTTACATTCCCTTCCTTGATACATATATTGCTCATTTGAAAAGCCGGTTCCTAAACCATAAATAAGTTTTAAATAATTTTAGTGTTTTGTTTCCAAAGTATGATTTTAACGAAAAAAACTGAAGAATTGTTTGCTTTCTATGAAAAAGTAATCGACTGCTCGAAACAAAACTTTCTTCTGGAGGTAAAAATGTGGAAAAAACGAGTTTCACAAGAACATTTTCGAAATGCTCTCAAAGCATTACAAGTAGCTAATACAACGTCTTTTGGGAATGTTTTTAAGATCTTACGTATATTGGCACTTTTGCCCGTTTCAATAGCCACACCTGAACGAAGCTTTTCATGCCTGAAAAGAACTAAAACCTACTTAAAAAATACAACATGTCAAGAAAGACTCAACAGTCTAGCATCTATGATTATTCACAAAGATATAAATTTTTCAGTTGACGAAGTTCTAAAAAAATTTTTTCAAAAAAACGGCGAAAAATTTGAAAAATCTTCGTTTCATTGATTTATAAGTAAAAAGAAAAATTTAATGTGTTTAAAATTATCAAAATGTTTTATAAATAAAGCGAAAAATTGAATATATGATTTTAAAAATTCGTGTTTGCAACTTTGTTACGCATACTTTCTTCTAAAGAGCCTTTTTTCTAGACCCATATTAGTGAAATATTATTCTTTGACTTGAGGGGGGATGTATTAACCCCCAAAACCCCCCGTGTATCCGCCACTGATTCCATTACAAGGAATTTCATATTGTTATTGGAATAAATTACGTGCTAGTAATGAAATTATTTTTTTCAATTCCTTTGAAAGGAATTAAAAATGTATTTTTTCCAATTCTTTTGAAAGGAATTGAAAATGTAATTGATTTTTTTTCGAATTCCATTCCTCATAGTAGTTTAAAAAGTAATCGAAAAATATATAAAAAAAAATTAATTTTTACTGTTGAATTGCAATAGCTTTGCCTTGAATAAATAACTTATACCTAAATAGTATTACTAATTGGACTTTAAGAAAACTGAATAACTTAAACTGTAGATGTTCAGTTTCTAGGGTAACGGTTAAATTTTTCAGATCCTACCGCGAACGCGCTTCGTGGCAGATGAGACCTATAAATGTCGAAACAGACATAACCCGCCCGGACTGTTGCTGCCTTGGACACTGCTGTTCTATTGGACTAATCCGTGCGTATCTATACAAATGCACTGACTTAATTGTGTATATTATGGTACCCTTAATTCTACACAAAATGGCGTGCCTTCTGGGGCCTTTGAAATACTTTTACTGGTATTCTGCGTTACAAATGAGGATAGAGTCCGCTTGAATCACGAGCCCTGCCGGACTGGAGATCCTACCTCCTAAGAGTTTTATAAACAAATTGTATTGCTATGGCTAAATTTTGATGATAACACTGTAACGACGCTAAAATTAAACAAAAAACGCCGAGACATGTATAATTAGTTTTAAGTAGTATGTTACGGATCTGTATACCGTTTTTTTTAGATAAGGTCATTTAGTCAAGTTATTTTCATTTTAAGTTTGCATTGCGAATGAAAAAAATCAAACTTTAACATAAAAATAAAAAAAGCTAAAATTAAACTATCACGATTTAAAATATTTTTCCCGAGTGATCAACAAAAATGTAAAATATATTGTACATTTACACTGAAAGGTTGTAAGTGTCTTGTACAAACGTCCGCAAAGGTTGCAGTTGAACAGGCAATTAGGGTGGTTTTTGCCGTGGTTTTTGAAGAGCTTGTGCGCTGTTGTTGCAGTAAAGGGCAGGTTCTTAATTTCTTGATCCACTGAAGGCAGAAAAACCGAGAAGGTTTATTAAAACCTGGTCATTTGTATTTTATATTGTAATTGTATCTGAAAATTTTGAAAATTTCTTTATATAATTCCCTTCTCATGGAGAAAATTTAAAATTTTTTAATGCAAATCTTAACTAAAGATACTTAAAAAGATATAAAATATTTTTTATTTTATCAACTTAACTGAGCAAAAATTTTCAAACAGGTGGCAACCCTCTTCGAAAGTATTTTTGAAAGTCTTCTTTTTTAAGCCTCTTTAATTTGATACCTTGATCAATTAAGTTAACTTAAATTTTCAAACAGGTGGCAACCCTCCTCCAACATATTTTCGGCAGTAAGCCTTCTTAAAACTTCAAAAAAATGGGCACCATGGCATATCTAGTAATTAATCATCGACGAAAATCACATTACCTAAGATAAATGAACATAAATTAGGGACAAATCTCGAACCAGACAGAACGAAAAATGACACTGAAGATGGCACAACGCCGAAACCGGTTTGTCTGCAAACCAAACTTGACAAGGGATGACGGAAATTCGTTCCAAAATAAATCATAAAACTCTTTAGTTTGATTCCCAAAATGCAGTATTTCATTTATTTTATCAAAATAACCGAGTTTAATTTTTCAAAGAGGTGGCAATTTTACTCAAAACTATTTCCAGAAGTTATCTTTCTTAAACCCCTTTAATTTAATATCTATATTGTAATATATCAATTAGTTTATCAATTAAATTGCGCTAAATTGTTTAGCAAGTGGCAACACTCCTTTAAAATATTTTCGACTGTAAGCCTTTTGAAAACTCTTTAGTTTGAAACCCACATGGCAATATTTCATTTACTTTATCAATTTAACTGAGTTACAATTTCCAAATAGGTGGCAGCCCCCCTTAAAAATATTTCCAACGGTTGTGTTTCTTAAACATATTTAATTTGATACCCGTATTGTAATAACTCATTAATTTTATCAATATAATTGGGTTAAAAATTTTTAAAATAGGTGGCAACCGTCCAAATGTTTGCGATATCATTGGTTCTGGTATTATACCGAATACTATAAAAAAAAAAATATTCAAAACGGTTCAGCCGTTCTCGAGTTTTGATGACCGTGACATAAGAACACAACATTTATGTATATATAGATATTCATAGAAGATGTCCAATGTGTGCTTTCGATTTTAATCTTTGACCACAACAAAAATTTCACATGTTACATTCGTGAATGAACTTTCATTTTCTCGATTACTTTTACAATTCCTTTGAGTAATTGAAAAAACTAAAATACTCTTACAATTCCAGGTAATGGAATTGAAAAAAAAAATCAATTACATTTTCAATTCTTTTCAAAGGAATTGGAAAAAAATTATATTACTAGCACGTAATTTATTTCAATTACAACATGAAATTCCTTGTAATGGAATAAAAAAAATCAATTACATTTGAAATTACTTCAAGGCATTGAGAAAGTAATCGATTCCTTTGCTGTGGACTGAAGAAATTGACTCCTAATTACAATTCCCTGTTATTTTTAATTGGGAGTAATTTAATTCCTAAAGGAATCATTACGACCCAGCTCTGATAACAATCCTACCCATAGAGCGGTCTAACTATGATCAAAAGTACAAAGGCTAATGCATTTGAAAAAACACTATGGGCTGGTTTCTCCAATAAGACTTAGGGCCGGTTACTCAATGTCTGGTTAACACTAATCTCCGGTAAAACATAGTTATCGACGTTACCGACTCCATGTTATATGCATGGAGCCGAACACGTCGATAATGATGTTTAAACGGAGATTAGTGTTAACCAGACATTGAGTAACCGGCCCTAAGGCTTAAACTTATTTATAACTTAAGTTAGCTACGATTTTGTGCTAAGCCTTTTTTCAGTTTCTCCAACTGAGCGACTTAATAATTTTGCACACGGTAACCCTATCAGCTGTCTCTTTAAATAGTAGTCTTTTTCCTACGTTTTTGGCTAGGTTGTCTAGCGTGTATATTTCAGATAGTTATGTTCAGTTGTGATTCGTTATACGTTGTAATATTTTACTAAGAATTTGGAAATATGTCGCGAAAATCTACATTTAATGCGTACGAGACGAACAAATTGTTTGAAATTTGTTACAGTAGTGTAATTGAATGCAAAAAAACTGACTGCATCAGTTCAAAGGAAAAAGAAGTTGCATGGGAAAAGATTGCGCAGGAATTAAACGCCACAAACGAAATTTTACGCGAATCCAAGGAACTGAAAAAATATATAAAAACATAAAATATGTTACAAAGGCCAATGCAGCTGAAGAGCGGAGAGGCATCTATGGCACTGGAGGTGGTCCTGCAACACCTTCAACCCCTTTGACAGGTGTAGAGGAGAGGATGTTGTCAATGTTAAATGACAAAGAGATGGAGGGTATTGCGAATACTTGCGATTCAGATACTGTGCTGGCGGATGTTCATCGTAAGTTCTTAAAATTCCTAAATTGTTGAAATTCTGATGTTGTATACTTCCAGTTGCTGAAAACAATACCAGTACTTCACCCGCATTGGAAACACCGCTACCCGGTCCTGCCACACTAAGGAAGAAGATGAGCGCACCACTGTGGACACCTCGAAGACTGTGTGACAAAAACCCGAAGACCTTGTCCTGGGAGAATCTGGCTTCTATCAAAAGCAAATGGACAGAGTTTAAATTCCAGGCAGACGTTGCTTTGGCAAAGAAGGAAGAGGAGAGAGTGGAGCTACAAATGAAGCTCATGCGCGAAAGGCACGAGTTGGAGGTTCTCCAACATAAGGAACGTCAGGCCATAGAAATGGAAATACTTAGCGTTCGATTAGAAAAAGAAAAATTGGAATTAAAAAAGTTATATAACGTGTAAATATTTTTATACTCGCAGGTTCTACAATTCACTTCCGAGTGAATTTCAACCAATGCCAATTTGAATTCAAAGCGGATTTTATTGAAATTCACCCGGCCGTGAATTATAGAACCTCCTGATAAATTCATATTTGTATATCGCCTGCTGCAAATGGACGAAGAACGCCCGATTTTATAATGTATTTCAAAAACGCCCTATCAGCTGAGAATATGTTGAGATAGTGCTTTTTTGAAGCGGCAGTTGAGATAGAGCGTTTTTGAAACAAATTATAAAATAGGGCCTTCTTCGGCCATTTGCTAAGATAGGCCGATCTTCCAATCAGCAGACAATATACAACTGAGTGCATGGTTTTTTCTTTAATATTTACAATGATTTTGAAGTTTATAAAGAAGTTGGAAAATTTAAAAAAATCAAATTTCGAACTCTTTAGGCTGGTGCCCGGTTTCACCAATAAATTTTAAAACTTACCAGACTTAACAAATTTGTCATTTTAAATTTTAACAGGCTGATGAGTTTAAAATTTATTGGTGCAACCGGGCATGAGTTTATATAAAACTTATTTTACTAAAATTTCATGACATCCAACTACATACCCATAAATTTTATTAAACCCAGTCTAAAAAGCTCGAAATTTTAAGGAATTTTTTTTTTTTAATTATTCCAACTTCTCTATAATTTTTGAAATCATTGTAAATATAAAAAAAAAAAAACACCATGCACCCGGTTTTGATCGCCAGTGTAGTAGTAATAAGCGAAGTTTTTTGTTTTTGTTTTGTTTGAATGGAATGTTTTGTTTTTTTATTTACGTTATACTGTATTTATTAATACATATGTAATATTACAGTCTAAGATCCGAATAGCGCACGACCTTCACCCATCTGTTTAATGTATGAAATCTATTTTGTATGAAATTTAACGTGTTAGTAAATATTTCGCGAGTGGGTTGGCAGAAAAAGTCCTGGCCAAGATATATTTAATTAATTGTTCAAAAATTATTATTATTTTTTTTGCACCAATTTGTTTAATGAACAAATTACATGTATACCAATCGAAAGCATAAAGCCTATAGAATGTGAAAACGTTGGCCAACCCGATAGGTACGGCAGGAATTAAATAGACAACTCAACTAACTTAACACAAATGTTTTAAAATACACACATTCTCACTTTCAAGTAAATTAATTTTCAATAAAAGACTTTTTACCTTTAAGACCTTTTAGAAACAAGTTTTATTAAAGTTAAGTTTATCCTTTCCTTTTGAAATTTCTTAAAAACTAAAACAACGGTTACAAACGTTACAATTCAATGTCTGCATATACATAGTGGTCGACAAAAGTCTAGGTGCAGCCAATTTTTCGCAAATGAATACAAAGCTTTTTATCCCATTTTTTTCGCTTATGTTTTATAAAAATATAAATTTCCATAGAAACTTGCAACTTAGACTTATGTACATATATGATTTTTGTTAGATAATTATATTTTTATAACAAAATAATATACATTAAACAAACAAAAGAATAATTGCCAAAACTGTTCAAAATATCGTGTCCCTATCATTTTCCACATTACAATATATATATATATAGGTTAGCATCTATAATTTTCTAATGGGATGTAAGTTGTGTATATCAAACTATATATTGCTACCTTAATTCCCAAAGGCCCTAACCAACACTTTTTTCGAAACCGCGTTTTTCACAGATTTTTGTTGGAGGTATTAAAAGACGCGTTCAGTAAAAAACTGTGGTCAGCGTTACTGGAGTTGGACTTACGATGGCTATTTTTTTTATGAAAAAATTCCATCGACGTCGAAGTCGACCACCATAATAGGGCCGATTATAAAAACAGTATCAAAAACAGGTAGGGCTTTTTAAATAGTGGCTGTAACTCCGTTGTTTTTGGTACTTACACTTTAAAATTTTTCTTTTAATACCTCCTACAAAAATCTGTGAAAAACGCGGTTTCGAAAAAAGTGTTAGTTAGGGCCTTTGGGAATTAAGGTAACGATATGTGGGTATTCACCAAGTTGACCAAGTGGCCTGGCACTCTGGCAAAAGAGCAGAATAGCTCAAGCAACGACTGTGACTGTGCGAGTGTCGACTAGTAGTAGATAAACGACTATTTTTCTATTATCGCTTTTCCATGGTATTGTGAATGTCGATTTATCGTTCAATATGCGACTGTGAATAGTTTTTAGTCGCTCATCCGTCTACAACTGTTTGTTTGTATTGTAAAAGGATGTGCGACTATAAACTATTCGCACTCACTTATTCAACGAGAAAACGACTTTGAAAATACCACGGAGAATCGATAGTCGACTAATAGTCGTTTATCTACTACTAGTCGACACTCGCAATAGGGGTGCCTATCTCAGAATTTGGTTCAAAAACACCCTATTTCAACTGCCGATTCAAAACCGCTCTATTTCAGCACATTTTCAATGTATTTTCGTTTGAGATAGGGCGTTTTGAACCGAATTCTGGGATAGGGTGTTTTTCAATAAAATTCTGAAGTAGGGCGTTCTTGAAAAGTTTTCTGAGATAGGGCGTTTTCGAACTGGCTCCCGAGATAGGTCGATCTTCCACTCAGTCATTCATATATTTGTGGCCATGAGTAATAACCGCCTAAGTCGAAAAACCTGATTTCGAGAAAAAAACGTTTTAAACATTTGGATTATAATGTTAACCTTATGGGGAAACCAAAATATGTTCGTCTTTAACCTTTGAAATAGCCTGGCTGGCGAGATGGGGATTTCACATACACATGGAATAGTAGTTGCGGAATACCATAGCATATATAACTCAATTCTTTCTTAAGTCTACTTAGGCGGCTAGTGCTTATGACCACAGATATTGTATGTATTATATTTTCCCCGATAAATAATAATAATAAAGTTACATTTGAGCAAAATATGTATCTACTATTGTTTTTCTTGTTTGGTCATTTTGAGAACGTCCTTCATTTGAGCGGTTTGGTGGAACTGTTAAAACATTAGTTACGGCATCATCAATTTCCGGTAGAAGTTGTGCAGTTTTATCATTAAAGCGAATGCAAACATTATTCAGTACTGCTGTTGCTACAATAATGTAAGGAACTGTCGTGACATTCATTCGAATCCCCATGGATAGCACGGGAAATCTGCGCTTCCACATACCGTATGATGTGCGACTCATTATACAGATTTTCTGCTCTATTTCTACAATTTAAAAGCGGCGTCAACACGACGTTCGTGTTTTCATAACCACTGTCAGCAACAATGACTGCATTTAGAAATTCCTTCGCCTCCAATCGGTAGCAAAAACGCGAATTACGGAAAATCCTTGACTCATGAACCGATCCTGGCCATCGGGCAACAATGTCTAATATTTTTAAATTGCTATCACATATGGTTTGCACATTGAACGAGAAAAAACCCTTTATGTTACGAAAGACTTCACCATCATCACCTCCTGTATAGAAATGGTGCTATTACTATTGTTTTTTAACTAGTAATCTTCAAACGCTCCTGTTCCGTTTGAGGGAGTTTAACAAAATCTGCCCGTAAAGCAGCAATATGATGAGATACAAGTGTAATAGCCCGTGATGTACTTGCTTTTTAAACGCCGCTAAGATCTGCCACAGTTTGCTGAAAAGATCCTGATGCATAGAACCTGAGTGTAATGAAACACATTTGATGTGGTTGCATAGCGTTGTTGCTGCCAATGGAAAAGTAATTTAGGAAAAAAACATTTATATTCGTCAAATGATATGATCTTACCGTGTTCCAATATAAATTTTTTCTTTTATTAAAGAAAAAATAAACCACGCAGCATCTTTGCATATACGAAATCGATCACGAAAATCAACATCATCGTAATAATGAAAAAAATCAGGACGTTCTTTTATTTTTCTTTTTCGTCGAAGAACGATTACTTGTAGAACATCAAAATCGAAATCACTTTCATCTGAATCTACAACATCCATTATTATTTACAAAAATTTTCATTTAACACAGAAATATAAACCACTTCAAATAAAGACGCCAAGATTATTATAGCGAGGTTGCTATAGCTGTACAAATGAAATAAGTACTATTTCTTCCATTTACATTGTGCTTTACAGCAACACTGTCGTAAGTCAAGAATAAGCCAATTAAAGGGTAGGCTAACTTTCGGCTTAGGTTAGCCTAGATGGTGAAAATGAATAAGTCCAAAAAATGGCTTAACTAAGTTAAGTTGAGTTGGAGAAACCAGCCCTATGAAAACACCAGTACCCAAGTCAAAAAAATATATGTATTATGCTATTATTAATATACTATATATACATACATATACTGGCGGTCAAAAATTTGATTGGTGATTGGTGATTAGTTTTTATTATATTTACAATGTTTTTCAAGCTAAAATTTTTATACCCGACCGCACATGTGCACAAGGGTAGTATTACTTTGCTCACATACCGGCTGTTTGTAATAGGCAAAACGAATCGAGATAGATATACAAGAAATCGATTAAGCGGTGACTGTCTGTCTGTCCGTCCGTGCGTCCGTCTATGCACACGATAACTCGACTAAAAATTGAGATATCTTAAGGAAACTTGGTCTGTGTACTTCTTTTCGGTGTGGGACGGACGGTAATGAAAATAGGAAAAAATGGACAATAACCACAACTACCTCCCATATAACGGTAGTATTCAGAAATACGAAAACTGCGATATTTTAGTAACTACTGAAGCTTATTCACTTAAAATTGATGTTTACAATCATTTTTAGGCGAAAAATAAGAATATTATAAATTTTTGAAAAATGGGCGTAGCCACGCCCATTTATGATTACACGTGTAAATCTCTTTGGAACCGCTCCATCAATTTCTCCCAAACTTTTAAATTTGGACCACCCTGGTGCGAAATAACGTCAATTGACATTATTACCTTCTCGAAAGCGAAATAAAATCCATTGACAATATTGCTCTTTCAAACATTAAANAAAATTGATGTTTACAATCATTTTTAGGCGAAAAATAAGAATATTATAAATTTTTGAAAAATGGGCGTAGCCACGCCCATTTATGATTACACGTGTAAATCTCTTTGGAACCGCTCCATCAATTTCTCCCAAACTTTTAAATTTGGACCACCCTGGTGCGAAATAACGTCAATTGACATTATTACCTTCTCGAAAGCGAAATAAAATCCATTGACAATATTGCTCTTTCAAACATTAAATTTACTTAGCTTCGCATACACCGCGCGACCGGCGCGCCACACCACGTCACTCTTCGCCGCCATAAAATAAATAAATTGGAAATCAGAAGTAATATATCAGTGATGACAGGTAATAAGTC
>NW_016157220.1:110164-111086 GCF_001687245.7 Rhagoletis zephyria | reverse complement strand
CTAATGCATGAAAATCCTAACCTCAAAAAAATCACCCGTTATAATTGAATATGTACTCGTTTTAATGGTTTTCAATATACCCAATTAAAAGTTATAATATTTTGTGTACTTAATTGTATTACACTGTTGAAGTCAAATAAAACGGCTTGAACTTGTAATTGGTACAAGTCTGGCCATTTTTGAACTAGTTTGGTTTCAGTCAGGAAATTCTAGTTGTAAACTAGTATTTTTCCTGACTAGTTTGGAGTTTCACTGCAGGGAACTAGATCGCCACCAGTTCAAAAGCAGCGATATGTGGTACTTTTAAAAAACAGTTTTAGAAATCTATATCTAAAATGACGAATTTAGAACTGGTTCANTTTTTTTATAGAAAAAGGGATGCAGAACGAACTAGATCTCATCTGGCGAATTTTGAACTATTTCGAAACTATTGAAAAAGGGATGCAGCGGGGGCTTGTTTACTTTAAATAGACATGTTGTTACTTTTTATACTCGAGCGCACTTGTGCATTATAACTTTGTTCACATAACGGTTGTTTGTAACAGGCAAAACGAATCGAGATAGACGTAGACAAATGTATACATAAATGATCAGAATGAAAAGAGAAATCGATTAAGCGGTGACTGTCTGTCCGTCCGTCCGTCCGTCCGTCCGTCTTTCCGTCCGTCTGTGCACACGATAACTCGAGTAAAAATTAAGATATCTTAACGAAACTTGGTNTCCCATATAACGGTAATTTTCAGAAATACGAAAACTGCGATATTTTAGTAACTACTGAAGATAATTCACTCAAAATTGATATTTATAATAAGTTTTAGACGAAAAATAAGAATATTAGCATTTTTTTCAAAATGGGCGTAGCCACGCCCACGTATAGTTACATGTGTATATCTTGGTAACCGCTGCACCAATTTCTTCCAAA
>NW_016157220.1:109453-109781 GCF_001687245.7 Rhagoletis zephyria | reverse complement strand
ATGTGTATATCTTGGTAACCGCTGCATCAATTTATTCCAAACTTGGCAAAGTTGTAGCAAATGGCCGAAAATTTTTAAAATCGGACAATAACCACGCCCAGATCCCATATAACGGTAGTTTCGAGAAATACGAAATCCTCGATAAATCAGTAAATATTAAAGCTAATTATTCAAAATGATGGTTGCAACAATTCTTTGCCAGGAAATACGTTTTTGATAAAATTTTGGAAAATGGGCGTGGCACCGCCCACTTATGGTCACGTATATGTATCTCGCTAACCGTTCTAACATTTTGAACCAAACTCGGTATGGTTATTGTGCTTGCCAC
>NW_016157220.1:100368-109428 GCF_001687245.7 Rhagoletis zephyria | reverse complement strand
ATACATAAATGATCAGAATGAAAAGAGAAATCGATTAAGCGGTGACTGTCTGTCCGTCCGTCCGTCCGTCCGTCCGTCTTTCCGTCCGTCTGTGCACACGATAACTCGAGTAAAAATTAAGATATCTTAACGAAACTTGGTACGTGTACTTCTTTCGGGCGTAGGACGGACGGTATTGAAAATGGGAAAAATCGGACAATAACCACGCCTACCTCCCATATAACGGAAATTTTCAGAAATACAAAAACTGCGATATTTTGGTAACTACTGAAGATAATTCACTCAAAATTGATATTTATAATAAGTTTTAGACGAAAAATAAGAATATTAGCATTTTTTTAAAATGGGCGTAGCCACGCCCACTTATGGTTAAATGTGTATATCTTGGTAACCGCTGCATCAATTTATTCCAAACTTGGCAAAGTTGTAGCAAATGGCCGAAAATTTTTAAAATCGGACAATAACCACGCCCAGATCCCATATAACGGTAGTTTCGAGAAATACGAAATCCTCGATAAATCAGTAAATATTAAAGCTAATTATTCAAAATGATGGTTGCAACAATTCTTTGCCAGGAAATACGTTTTTGATAAAATTTTGGAAAATGGGCGTGGCACCGCCCACTTATGGTCACGTATATGTATCTCGCTAACCGTTCTAACATTTTGTACCAAACTCGGTATGGTTATTGTGCTTGCCACATAAATGTAAACCATTGAAAAGTGTTGAAATCGGACTAAAATTACGGCCGCTTTTCATATAACGGTAAATTTCAGAAATGCTTGAAATTTCAATATTTTGAAATTTAAGGACGCTATTTACTTAAAATTTATACACCGCCGGCTTATCATGTAGCGGTAGCTTTCGGAAAGGTGGAAAACATATATTTAATACTTGCGCCGGGTATTTAATGTTCGGCTCCGCCCGAACTTAGACTTTCTTACTTGTTTCGTTTACAACTGGTTCGAAACTATAGAAAGTGAGGTGCAAAGCGAACTAGATCCCATATGTCGAATTTAGGACTGGTTCTGAACTATAGAAAAGGTAATGCAGCGGGGGACAATTTCCTATTCCTATGACATCGCTGTGTTAAATTCGCCAGTTGTTTGCATGCAAAAGAGATTTATCGCGAACTAGTAGTGGTTCTAAATGTACTAGAAGCGCAGCATTTCAAAACTAGAGATTTTCCCTACAGGGGAAGTTTTGCTCAACAGCCAGTGCTCGGATGCTCCCATATTTGTGAAATAGATAACACTTTTTTTTTGTTAAATTACATTTCTACTACTTCTACCACCGTAAGCTAAAAAACTTTCAGATCTTGAAACTTCTTTTGTTTTAATTTGTTCATTTGCGCATTAATGAATGGGTATTTTCTACAACAGAAAACAACATTGCTTGCTGCGACGTCGACACATGGATGATATTTAGGGGATTCCCTTAAGCTCGAAAGTGGCTCGAAAACCACGAAACCTCGAAACTTTTCCAGCCTCGAAAAACAACTGTCAAAAATTGTATGAGTGGCGATTTTCGCGTGCGTTTTCGAGGCAAATTAGTCGCGAAAAAAGCCTCGAAAAGTCGTTCGTAAGTTTCAGTGTTGCCTTTATATCCGAATATTCTACGAACTTACTAACCTTGGCCCAAATATTTCGAGCATCATTAAATTGTTGACTGCGTTTTGATCAATAAATTCATACAATTTACATTTTTCACTTTTTCGTGGCATTTTCAATGCTGATTTTATATGTATTTATTTCAGCTGATGCGATGTATTATACAAAAAACTCTGAATGAGCTGTCAAACTTCGGAATTTCTCCATTGTTTACGAGGCTGAAAAAAGGTGCATTCCCAAAAACAGCCTCGAAAACTTTCGAGGTTTTCGAGTTTTCTGCTCTTCGCGTTTAAGGGAATCCCCTAATTGTTACGATTATCCTCGAAACCTTGAGGGATTACCCAAATATACTCGGGCTCGTATCGCTGGATTGTTAAATAAATGCTAACGATGACCGAATTGTAGTACAATTAACTTTATTGTACAACAAACAATTTACAATACTTGCTAATACAGTAAAAACACTTTACAATACTTGTTAAAGCAATAACAACGCTTTACTACTTGTTAACACAATTAAACTTATAGCTTGCTTATTCGCAACTCGATTCTCCGCTCACTTTACTTGTAGCTTGCTGACTTGTAACTGTCTCAACTCCGCTGTGTCGTGGCTCTTATATACCTGCGCTCACACTTATGGCAACTCTAGAACGTTCTGAAGTTTATCGCTCATTCTCTTTCTCTCGCTGTTCGCAGTGTTCATCCAACTTGACGTTTCTCTTTGTGGAACATTCTACGTCATTCCTCGAACATTCTGCCTATTTCTCGTTGTTCGCTTTGTGTTGCCGCAGTATTCGCCACACTGCCCTCCACCTAAGTCTGATCGTCCCGATCAGACACACTTGCGGTTCCAAACGCTGCAAGCCTTTCCAAGTGGACCACCTTCATCTTGTTTCTTGGTCTCCCAACGGTCTGGATCCGATACACTACGTCATTTAGCCGTTTTACGACCTTATACGGACCTTCCCAGTTGCATTGTAGTTTTGGGGACAAACCTTTCTTTCGTTGTGGATTATACAGCAACACCAAATCTCCTTCCTGGAAACCCTCGGAATTCATCGCCTTATCATACCTGGCTTTCATCTTGTCACTCATAATTTGTGTGCGCTGTCTCACAAGAGCATGTATCTCTCTCAGCTCCTCTTCCAGGATGTTGTTGCCGTCTCTTTTCCAATCCTTCTAGCATCACCAGTCACCAAACTTCAGATCACTAGGCAAACGGAGCTCACTGCCGAATATTACCCTTGCAGGAGTTTTACCCGTTGTTTCATGCACTGCTGACCGGTATCCCATCAGGAACAAGGGTATGCGGACATCCCAATCTTTTTGATTCTTGTCCACGACCTTCCGCAAATGCTCTTCCAGGGTTCGGTTGAACCGTTCCACCATGCCGTCTGATTGGGGATGAAGAGCCGTCGTTCGAGTTTTCCGGATACCCAGTATCTGGCACATCTCTTGGAACACTGCCGACTCAAAATTTCTTCCCTGGTCAGAGTGCAGCTCTATAGGTACACCGTATCTCGCAACCCAATTGTAGGTGAATACCTCCGCTACTGTTTTAGCTTCCTGGTTTGGAATCGGGTATACCTCCGGCCATTTGCTAAAGTAGTCCATAACCACAAGGACGTATTTGTTTCCCTGTGCGCTCATAGGAAATGGACCGGCTACATCCATGGCAATCCGCTCGAAAGGTGCACCTGAGTTATATTGCTTCATCTGGCCATGACTTCTGGATTTCGGCCCCTTAGCTGCCATACACTCCGCGCAGTTAGCAATCCACTCTGCGACCGATTGCCGACAACCAACCCAATAGAACCTCTGCTTAACCTTCTCCAGGGTCTTCGTGATTCCCAGGTGCCCTCCACTAGGACCATTGTGGAATTCCTTGAGTACATCCGGAATTCTTACCCTTGGAACTACTATCAGGTTGCGGGAGCACTGGCCATCTTCGCTTTCCCATACCCTATGCAAACAGCCAGATATTAATTTTAAGCTGTTCCATTGTGCCCAGTACGCCTTTGCGATGGGGCTTTCCGCTGCCATTTGCTCCTTAGTTGGCCTCCTGTCCACCTCCAGTCCATGCATCAAAAGCTCCAGATCTGGATCTTCCTGCTGACACTTTCGTAGCTGTTCTTCCTTCCACTCTTCCGCTGGTGTTATTGTCGTTAGACGGACGTCTATAATGTCCTCTTTTCCCTCAGCTTTTGAGCAGTGTTTACATTCCAGGCTACATGGTCGGCGGGACATGGCATCAGCATTACCGTGGACACTTCCCTTGCGGTGCTCAATAGCGAAGTCATAACTTTGCAGTCTCTCAATCCACCGAGCTAGCTGTCCTTCTGGATTCTTAAACTGTAGTAGCCACTTCAGCGCTGCATGGTCCGTTCGAACTCGGAAACGTTGCCCATAGAGGTACTTGTGGAAATGTTTGACGCAGTCCACCAACGCTAGTAGTTCTCTCCGAGTTACGCAGTAGTTCCTCTCTGGTTTTCCAATCGACCGGCTATAGTAGGCAACTACCTTCTCCTGCCCATCAATTACCTGCGACAGTACGCCTCCTATGGCATAACCACTAGCATCCGTATCCAAAATAAACGTTGCACCTGGAACGGGATACGCTAGCATAGGTGCAGTACATAGTCGTTCCTTCAGAGTCTGGAAAGCCTCCTCCTGCTCCTTGTTCCACTCGAAGGCTCTATTTTTCCTAGTGAGCTCGTGGAGGCTTTTAGCAACGCTGGCGAAATTCGGAACAAATCGGCGGTAGTAGGTGCATAGCCCAAGAAAACTTCGTAGTTCGTGCAGGTTCCTAGGTCTTGGCCAATCCTTTACTGCTTCTATCTTTTCCTTCGCAGTACAGATGCCCTCCGTTGTCACCTTGTGCCCTAAGTAGTTCACCTCCTTCCTGAACAGTGAGCACTTTTTAGGACTTAGCTTCAGACCAGCGCCAGCTATCCTCTGGAAAACTTCTTCCAAATTGTTCAGGTGTTCCTCAAAGCTTTTACCCAATACGATAATGTCGTCTAGATACACCAAACATGTTTTCCAATGCAGTCCTTTGAGCACATGGTCCATAAGTCGTTCAAAAGTGGCAGGAGCGTTGCATAATCCAAAGGGCATCACCGTGAATTGCCACAGACCGTCTCCAACGCTGAAAGCTGTCTTCTCCTTATCCTCGTCACTTACCTCCACCTGCCAATAACCGCTCTTAAGGTCGAGTGTTGAGAACCACTTTGTTCCAGTCAACGAGTCCAGAGTGTCATCGATCCTGGGAAGAGGATAGCTGTCCTTTTTCGTCACATCGTTTAGTTTCCGGTAGTCTACGCAGTACCGCATTTGACCATCCTTCTTCTTCACAAGTACTACCGGCGAACTCCATGGACTCGCTGATGGTTCAATCACACCACTCTCGCTCATTTCTTTTATTATTTGGCTAACAGTTTCACGTTTGGCAAGTGGAACACTCCGAGGAGCTTGACGGATTGGCCTTGCATCGCCAGTATCAATGCGATGTTTCACAACGTTAGTCCTGCCTGGTTTGTCGCCATCCTTGTCGAATATGTTGCAGTATCTTCGGAGAAGTTCCTTAGCCTTGTGCTGGTATTTTTCTTCCAACCCTTCCGTCCATGCATTAATGTCTTCCGCAATGTCATTCTCGCCAATGGAATCGCTTTCAGGTAACTTTTCGCAGTTGAAGATTGCCTCTACCTCTCGACATTGCCCCAGTACAGTTCCTCTTCGGAGTTTGACTGGTGATTTGAACTCATTGAGCACTCGAACTGGGATGCGTCCATCCTTTTGCGTCTTAGCCAGGGTTTTACCAATAAGTACGTCCGGTGTAGAATTTTGTGTTGCTTCAACAACCCACAATTTGTTTGTCCCACAATCTCCATCAATCTTTGCCCACACAACTGCTTCTGACTTCGGTGGAATCTGCTCGCTTTCCTCTAGGATCACTCGCTTGCTGCTGTATGGACCATCATACCCAAACCGAAGGGGCACTTCCATGTTGTTATACGTCATAATCCTGTTCTTCATGTTGATCTTCATACCTTGATCAAGCATGAAGTCTAATCCAATGATGACTTCATCCATAATCGCCGCGACTATGAACTTGTGTAACACCGTCACATTCCCTATTGCGACTTTGCATGTTACCTCTCCTACAACTTGGGTGTCCTCACCAGTTGCTGTCCTCAACCTTGCTCCAGGTAATGGCCTTACCTCTTTAGTGACCAAATCAGATCGAATGATGGAATGTGATGCGCCCGTATCCACAGTTAGTACTCGCTCATGTCCGTCCACATATCCACCAACAGTAACGTTGCTCGCCTTTCTGCCAATTCGCGAGACGGAGATTATGGGGCATTCAATTGCGGGAGCCAGCGCGCGCCCCTTGCTGCTGGCTCGTTTTAGTTTAACGACTGGTCGGAGTTGGGCTCGTCATCCTCAGTCCTGCGTTTACGTACTGCTGAACTGTTTGACCTGTTGGAACCCGTCTTACATTCGCGTGCGAAGTGGCCTGGTTTTCCGCAACTAAAACATTTTCTAGCACCATCCTTCCTCTCGGTTGCACCAGGAGTATTCTTCCCTGCCATCGACTTGAGTGTTTTCAGGATCTCGTTCATCACGTCAGGTGTTTCCACTTCTACTCGATGGGCTTTGTAGGCTGGTCTACTTAGGAGCGCTGCCGTTTCACGTGTCTGAGCATACGAGACCGTTTCAGCAAATGTTGGCTTTGGATTTGCATACGTCTCGCGCTTGGTATACACGTCCCGCATTCCGTTGATGAACCTCTGGATTTTTACTCTTTCGAGGTGCTCACCAGATGCATCTCCAATTGCCAAATGAGCCAACCTTTCAACCTCGGAGGCGAATTCCTGTAGAGTCTCGTTGGATTTCTGGCAGCGATTCTCCAGCTCCATCTGGTAAATCTGTCTCCTGTGCTCGCTACCATAACGTCTTTCCACTGCACCCATTAACGCATCGTAACTGTTCCTTTCACAATCAGGAATAGTCTGCAAGATTTCCGCTGCAGGTCCTTTTAATGCAACGAACAGTGCAGCGGATTTATCCTCCATGCTCCAGTGATTTGCTGTAGCTGTCTTCTCAAACTGGAGCTTAAAGACTTGGAAAGGAATCGTGCCGTCAAAGGATGGAGTCTTTACCTTGGGCGCGCTGGTCGAAGAAGGTGGGCGATTCAACTGCATATCTCGGAGGCGACCTTCCAACTCTTCTACCTTAGCCTCGACTTTATCCTGTCTATCCTTGATTTGTTCGTTATCTCTAGCCAAATTCTCCTGCAGTTGTGTAATCTTTGCATCCTGGACTTCCAGCAACTGTGATACGTGTGTCTTCTGTGCCTGTAGCTGCGACGAAATATCTGACAACTGTGTTTGCATCTGAGATGACATCTGTGACATGGCAGCCAATAACGTGTTCATGTCCATAGCTGTTGATGAACTTGGAGACTTTTGCTGTTCTTCAACCTTCCCGGATGTCTGTTGCACATCCTTCGACGAACATGCGGCCTCATCCTTCTGTTCATCCTTTGCGGATGCANGTTCTAATTTGTGTAATTTATACTGGAAAAAGCTATTTGAAGCCAAGCTTCAATAAACTGTTGTGTTTTAGATATAAAGTGCGTGGATTAAAAATTAATATTCTTGTCATTCCTTGTGCATATTTGCCTCTTTTGGTGCATTTTTGTTGTTTTGCGTGAGAGTGCATTTTCCCACNCTCGTATCGCTGGATTGTTAAATAAATGCTAACGATGACCAAATTGTAGTACAATTAACTTTATTGTACAACAAACAATTTACAATACTTGCTAATACAGTAAAAACACTTTACAATAACAACGCTTTACTTCTTGTTGCTTTACTACTTGTTAACACAATTAAACTTATAGCTTGCTTATTCGCAACTCAATTCTCCGCTCACTTTACTTGTAGCTTGCTGACTTGTAACTAACTCACCTCGCTGTGGCGGCGCCCTTATATACCTGCGCTGGCACTTATGGCAACTCTAGAACATTCTGAAGTTTATCGCTCATTCTCTTTCTCTCGCTGTTCGCAGTGTTCATCCAACTTGACGTTTCTCTTTGTGGAACATTCTACGTCATTCCTCGAACATTCTGCCTATTTCTCGTTGTTCGCTTTGTGTTGCCGCAGTATTCGCCACAATATGATCGTCTTCGTGCGTCTTACGATAATTGACGATTGACTGATGCTTTGCTAGCCAGTGTTGGCGCGAATCAAATTTAGTGGTAGCCAAATTCTTTTAAAAAAGGGCTAAATAAGAGCTAAGAAAAGTTGTTGTGGCTAAAAATGGTAGGTAAAATTTTGTACTTACATAAGTATACACGCAAACATTTTCAATAAGTTATGGTATAGAAAAACAACGAACTCTGTAAAAACGCTAATATTTTATGCAACCAAAAACCTTTTTGTATGAAAGGGGAAATATACAACACCAGCTTGCTGGCTCCATCAAGTGATCGTACCATCAGGATCGAATATCGAAATATCGCAATATCTTCCACAAACACGGCTTTGACGAATTTAGTGCAAGAAATTTCCGCCAAAATACTTTTTACTTAGAAACTTGAGCATGCTGCTGCAATCATAAAATGTTCAAATAGTTTTTGAAGATGCACCAGCAGTTGGTACAATCACACCACAAGAACTTACACTCGATCGGTCAATCGACGTGATGGGCCATTTAACTAATTAAGCATATTAAGGGCCGTAAACTTATCTATTTTAAACAATAGTTAAATCGTTAATAGATAAGTTAACAGCCCTAACACTTTTACAGTATGTATGTATAAAATCGTAAGGAAATACAATACATATACATACCATGTCTGACATTCGTACTGTGCGGTCGCTTAAACATTCGTTTGAAAGAATTTCTAAAGTTACTTTGTTTATCTAAGTGCTAAGCAGTTCTAATTTGTGTAATTTATACTGGAAAAAGCTATTTGAAGCCAAGCTTCAATAAACTGTTGTGTTTTAGATATAAAGTGCGTGGATTAAAAATTAATATTCTTGTCATTCCTTGTGCATATTTGCCTCTTTTGGTGCATTTTTGTTGTTTTGCGTGAGAGTGCATTTTCCCACCTTCCGCGATTTATCATACATTTTGCTTATCATCGCTTAAATAATTTTCCTGCAAACAGCTGATTTGGCTTGCTTTATGCTTTTAAGCTTTTCGGCTCAGTGGCTTCAGCACGGTTTCTAACTCTTGAAATTACAGTACCTAGACTTCTGTGTCTCTCAAACGCTCATCTTTGCTACTATCGTACTAAAAGCGTACACTGTGTGTTTTTCTTGTACATACAAATTGTTACTACTTCGCGCTGCAATGTATTCATCCTGCTGTTTTGAAAAATGTAACATTAACAAGTAAGAAAGTCTAAGTTCGGGCGGAGCCGAACATTAAATACCCG
>NW_016157220.1:97117-100354 GCF_001687245.7 Rhagoletis zephyria | reverse complement strand
GTTCGGGCGGAGCCGAACATTAAATACCCGGCGCAAGTATTAAATATATGATTTTCACCTTTCCGAAAGCTATTGCTACATGGTACGGGGTGTATCCATTTTGAGTAAATTAGCGTCCTTAAATTTCGAAATATTGAAGTTTCAAGCATTTCTGAAATTTACTGTTATATGAAAAGCGGCCGTAATTTTAGTTCGATTTCAATAATTTTCAACGTTTTGCTTCTATGTGGCAAGCACAATAACCACACCGAGTTTGGTACAAATTGGTAGAATGGTTACCGAGATACATATATGTGATCGTAAGTAGGCGCTGCCACGCCCATTTTTCAAAATTTTATCCCAAACGTATTTCTTAGTAAAGAATTGTTGCAAGCATCAATTTTGAATAAATTAGCTTCAATAATTACTGATTTATCGAAGATTTCTTATTTCTCTAAATTGTCGCTATATGGGATGTTGGCGTGGTTATTGTCCGATTTTAAAGATTTTCGGCCATTTCGTATGTTATACCAAGGTTAACAACTGTGCCAAGTTTGGAAGAAATTGGTGCAGCGGTTACCAAGATATACACATGTAACCATAAGTGGGCGTGGCTACGCCCATTTTCCAAAAGTTTATAATATTCTTATTTTTCGTCTAAGACTTATTGTAAATATCAATTTTGAGTGAATAATCTTCAGTAGTTACTAAAATATCGCAGTTTTCGAATTTCGGAAAATTACCGTAATATGGGAGGTAGGCGTGGTTATTGTCCGATTTTTCCCATTTTCAACACCATCCGTCCTACACCCGAGAGAAGTGCACATACCAAGTTTCGTTACGATATCGCAATTTTTACTCGAGTTATCGTGTGCACAGACGGACGGAACCGTTATGTGAACAAAGATATAATACCCTTGTGCACAAGTGCGCTCTGGTATAAGAACGACTTAGAGCGTTGCGTGTTGGTTGTGTGATTAGCTCACGTAAAATGTGCTGGTCTCAATGGTAGGGTGGCCGATATCATAACTGATAACAAAGGTGTTCGTTGGTCTTGCCCCAAGTGCAGATCAACCGAAGTTGAGCTTGGTAAAATCTTTAGGAGCGCCAGAAGTGGCTTCCAGGAGTTGGGTAAGGAGTTAAAGTTTCTAAACGAAAAGTTCAAGTTAAAACAGCTTGTTCATAGAGCGGACCGGAAACCAGAGCTTTCCGCCTGCCACACATACAAAGTAATGTCTTCGAGAACATGGATCGGAAACCCGGTCTTACCGACCTTGATCAACAGCCTGTCCGCAGCGCGGAGAGGAAACTAGGTCTTTCCGCCCGCCTCACACAAAAGTAGACTAAAGACTAGGCCTCGGCAGCTTCCAAACCTACTGTTTTATGTTATTATTATTATTATTATAAATTATTATGTATAATTATTCTATTCTGTAATATATTACAAATACTTAAATATCTATTCTCATTTGTCTGTAAGAAAACATTTTTCTGTAGACCAAATAAATAAATAAATAAATAAATAAATATGTATATATGTCAGTCTTTCTTAGTTTTAAAATTCATCTCTTACATAAATGAAACAAAAATGAGATCAAATTAAGCATATACAACTTTTTCTTGCCGAGGATGAATAAATTCTCCAAAGGTCCAAAAAAAGGGCTGTGGCCAAAAAAAGTGTGTGGTAGCTAAATCTAGCCACCAAACAACTAAAACGGCAACACTGTTGCTAGCACTTCGGCAAAGCAAATCCAATCAGTTGCTGCTGAGACTTCACTGCGCAACTATTCGAATAAGGCACACATAAAATGTTTCGGGAGGAATGGGAAATACATTTTTTTTTGCATAGAAAACATGGATTGGTGTGGGCAATGCGTGACTTGCTTTCGCGTTATGAGTCGCAATGTTATGTCTTGTTTAACAAGACACTACAAACTGTGTCATAGTCATTTTGAAAAGGTGAAAGAGGGTGATCGAAGAAGCTATTAGAATTAAAACCAGCGTTCTTTATTAAATTTAGGGTTGGTGAAATGATAGATCTTTTCTAAAAAAAGGCATCTTATTCTGTCGCTTTGACTTTTTATTTAAAATTTCTAGAAAAGTTTTAGGTATGCGGTTTTATAGCCCATTAAAATTTAGTAGCTCAAAGTGCAAATTTCAAGCGCTAAGAAATCGTGTTGGTTTTTAATGATTGGCAATTTCTTTTATATGGAAGAAAATGCCTTGCACCGTCAGCAAAAAAAAGATAAAAATAAATAAACAAAAAATGTAATTAGCCAAAACTGGTCTAAATGTTACTTAACTTAATCAGCTGACCATAAGTGCATATAACAAATTTATAAATTTAATTATTTGAATCTACCACATTGTTTTGGAATGTACTACAATTTTTCATGCTTATTTACCACTAAGAAAACTTTGTGCATCCGAACACTCTCAACAGCAACTGATTTGATTTGCTTTGCCGAAATACCAGCGAAGCATCAGTCAATCGTCAATTATCGTAAGACGCACGAAGACGATGATAGTATACATGTGTCGACGTCGCAGCAAGCAGCATTTTGAAGCCCAATTACATGTGTTTGGAAAATCAAAAATGCCCGCCTCTGCTTTACACCCAAAAAAAGGGTGCTTATCTTCCAAGAATAAAAAATATATGTATGCCACTTTGTTTCTTTTTATAAATGCTTCATTTAAAAAATAATAATAATTATTAAAATCGGTTTAGTACTTTGAGAAATAAGTTGTTACAAACAATTTTATATAATAGTATAGAAGTATAGATATATAAATATCTATACATATAATAAAATTGTAACAGGTCAATGTCTGTACATTATAGATATTAAAGAAAAATTAATGTGGAGGGTCTTTTTTAGAGCACCAGAACCCAAATCAACCATTTTTAGAATGTTTGTCTGTCTGTCTGTCTGTCTGTCTGTCTGTCTGTATGTTTGTTCGCGCATCACTCGAAAACGAATGCATGGATTTGAATGCAGTTTTCACCGATGTATTGCTAGAGGTCTAAATTAAAATTTAGGAAGAAAAAAAATTAGAGAGTTGCCACCTGTTTGAAAATTGGAGTTTAAGTAAATTGATAAGAAAAAATGAATATTGCAATATGGGCGTCAAAAGAAAGAGAATGAAGAAGGCTTACAGCCAGAAATATTTTTTTAGAGTTGCCACCTGTTTGAAATTTTACATTTAATTTAATTTATAAGATAAATTGAATATTGCAATATGGGGATCAAACTGAAA
>NW_016157220.1:60542-94882 GCF_001687245.7 Rhagoletis zephyria | reverse complement strand
AAGTTTAGGAAATTATACTGCCGAAAATATTTTTAGGGAGGGCTGCCACCTGTTTGAAAAATTTTATTGAATTAAATGATAAAATAAATGAAATCTAAATCTACATCTAGATATCTATATCTATACATATAATAAAATTGTAACAGGTCGATGTCTGTACATTATAGATATTAAAGAAAAATTAATGTGTCTAAATGAAGGATGGGGTTAAGTTTGTAAAAGTGGTGAATTAACAAGGAAAGATCACCGTAGGTATATCCATTGCTCCATTTGAAAGATACTAAAGAGATCACACGACTCATTTAGCAATGTACCGGAAAACTTTTCATTCTATATGACAGCGAGGATTCTTGGCCCTCCTATAACTGAAAACTCACTTCTGTGCTCTTGAGTTTCTCTATAAGAACTTTTATTGGCATACGCATCGCACCAATGTTGTAGTTGCAAGATCATACAAAAAGATTACGCATGCTTGGCAGAGATCTCACGGGTGGAAATAAGACCATTGGTAAAGCTCATGACACCAAAAGGGATAGGTATTCCATATGGTATTACAGCGTTACTATTATTGGCCTATATGTGAGGAGGATACTGCACCTTAGTGGTTTCAACTTAAATCAAAAATTTTGACTTTACAGACTAATTTTGTTTTTAAACGCTCTTTTGCATTGGCCAACGAAAAGCTCTTATTAGGCGCCGCGAAGTAAGCGGCATTGGCTAGTAATTAATAAAGCTATAAGAAATAGTACCAATACACTCAAAAAAATCGTAGATATGAAAAACATAAGCTGAGATAGAGTGGCGAAAATATAAATAGGTAACAGACATTTTAGCTGTCTTTGGCTATTCCCCTTTCGATTATTTAATGTTTATTCCTTTTTATGAAAGCGGTCTCGTTATCTACCAAAGACCATGTAAGCCAGAATTTTGTACAAAAATTAGCAACATTCGACAAAGTTTCATCAAAAGTTTGAGATTTTTTATTAGATTTCTTAGAAATACTCAGTTTGTAACATATTCAATTCAAAGTGAAAATTTTAAGTAGCTAACACTTACCGTTGATATTTGGTAAATTTTTTGGAAGGTGTTGCTCATTTTCTCCATGCAAAAAAATTTTTGAACATACTGTTTATGGGAGAAAATGCGCGGGCAAAAAATTGCCAAAAATCAACGGCAAGTCCAAGCTTCTTCCAAATCGCACTTTATTATACTAAAATATAATGGGCTTCAAATAATAGCATACTCAAAACCATTCTAGAAAATCTGATTAAAATGTTTCAAATTGTGATGAAAATTTATTAAAATTCGTCGAATATTTATAAACGTTCTACAAAATTTGAAATACGACGAAACGTCCGATAACGGACTGAGGCTGATCGACTTCGCCGGGACCCGAAACGTGGTAATATGTAGTACTAGGTTCCAGCATAAGCAGCGTTTTAGACGCACGTAGACTCCGAAGGCCAAACATTGACTCGGACCACTATCTTGTTGTAGCCAAGATACGCACCCGCCTCTTTGCAGCAAAAAATGTGCGCCCAACAATACAAGGAAAGCTTAACGTCGAAAAGCTGTAATCACAACAGACGGCCAATTTATTCGCCACTCGACTCACACACATGCTCTCTGAGAACACTCTTTCACAATCCGACATAAGCGAGCAGTGGAACCACTTTTCCCGATCATTAAGTACCGCCGCCGAAGAAGTAGTTGGATTTCAGCGAGCCCGAAAGAACAACTGGTACGATGAGGAATGTCAAAAAGTCGCAGAGAAAAAAGACGCCGCCTATAGGGCCACGCTGCGAACGGGCCCAACGCGAGCCATGTGGGACCGTTATAGGGAGCTGAAGAAGGTAGCGACGTATTTGCCGCAATAAGAAGAGAGAGGCCGAAATGCGTGAGAGCGAAGAGCTTGCAATACTAGCAGACAGGAAAAACGCCCGAACATTTTACCAGAGGGTTAGGCGACTTACGGAAGGTTTCAAAACCAGGGCGAACTTCTGTAAGAACAACAATGGCGACCTAGTGACCGATGTACATAATGTACTTAAATTATGGAGCTTTTTATTTTTTAATGAAAAAATGAAAAAAATCAAACTTTATCAGAAGAAAAATTTAAAAAATAAAAGGTTCTGTGCCAAACTTTTGCATTTTTACTGAAGTCTGTTCTGTTACAAAAAAAAAATCAAGTTACTGATGAAGAAAATCGATGGATAGATACGAAATATGAGTGGTCAAATGAAAATGCGCAAAGATCTATCGTATGAAATACGAGCAGTAAAGCGTGTTATTCGGGTGAATGTGGCGTATGAGTAACACGCTTTACTGCTCGTATTTCATACGAAAAATCTTTACGCATTTGCATTTGACCACTAATATTTATCCATCGAATTTCTTCATCAGTAATTTAATTTTTTTTGTAACAGAACAGGCTTTAGTACAAATGAAAAAATTTGGCACAGAACCTGTTATTTTTAAAATTTTTCTTCTTGTAAAGTTAGATTTTTTTTTTTTTCATTAAAAAATAAAAAAAGCTGAAATGATAAATTAATTTGTCAGAAACTGTAAGCTCCCAGCCAGCAAGAAAACGTACATTTTACGAACATTATGTTTTACGAGGGATTCTCGTATCGCCAAAAAGTTAGAGAAAAGCTCGTAAACGATAAAACAAAAAAATATAATAGAAAGAGGCTTGTAGTAATTTGTCAGCACAAGAAAAAATTTTAGTTTTGTTGACAATTTTTCTTCAATCACAATATTTTATAAGTAGTCTGTTAAATATTCAATTTAAGAAAATTATTAAGTATGTGATTTATTGGGAGACTGGAGCAAACGCCAAGGACGATCTACCACTTTCTTTTATAATTAAACTTCTTGTAAGTAGCTACTACATATGTAATTCAAAAATACAAATTAATTTAACGAGTTTTGCAATTCTTTCACAGGCTGCGCGGAGTAACACTAAAATATTTAAACGTTTAATTCCCCTATCTCGTAAGTTTATAGTTATTTATTTTTTTAATTTGCTAGTTTATTAGGACTTTGCAGTTATTGAACTTAATGTTTTATTGATAATATGGCTTCTCAATTAAAAAGGCGTGCGAAATCCGAAGCCTTATCCGTACTAGCGTCAATAAATGATTCATTAAAAAAAAATTATTACAGATGAGGTAGCAAAACTTTTCTCGTGGAAGGGAACTGGTACCAAAAGCAGCGCTATTGGTTTGGCAACGACAGCGGCAATAAGAAGTACGGATCATAATATTATTTATTACTACTTTTTACTTAATTAAATTTTCCGGTTTCCAATGGAGTTTAATCTTTCACTTTATTTTCTTAGGTGCTTTTCGTCAAAAATTTAACTCCCACGAAGAAGTTTTTATTTCCGTATCAAAGAAGCACTTCCAATATGCACACGACCGGCAAAAAAAAATTGGCAGCCTATCGGCAAAAAAGATAAAAAATAAATTCAGCAACTTTATAATATATATTAAACCCCTCTTATTTAATTGTTAATTTGTTAATAGATAGTTTGTTAATATTTATTTATCTGAAAATATCTTCACATATACAGTGCCGGGAAAAAATATTGGCACAGAGAATTTTTCGCCATGAATGCAAAGTTTTTTATTCTGATATCTTCTCTAATTGTTTTTTATAAAAATATAGTTAGTATGAAGTTCTACTTTCAAATCAGATTTTTTAGAAAAATTTTAAGTATGCAGTTTTATAGCTCATTTAATTTTAGTATAATAAAGTGCACGCTTGAATAGCTAGAGAACCTCTTTGTTTTTTTTTTTTTTTTTTTTTTTATATTTTTATTGAGCTTTGTACCACGATTGTTTATTAGGAAAAATTGAAAAAGCAACAAAGTCTAAGCGGTAGAAGTTATAGCACTATTTCGGAGATCACCACATCTCCTCATCAGACTTCGTTTTCTAGACTTCTTTGTTTTTTGACAATTTCTTATACGCAGTTTCTTCCATACAAAAAAAAAATGTCGCACATAATTTGCATGGAAGAAACTGCGTGAAAAAATTGCCAAAAATCAACGCGGTTTTCTGGCAACTTCAAGCTTGAACTATGTTATACTAAAATATAATGGGATTTTAAACTGCATACTTAGAATTTTTCTCAAAAATCTGATTTGAAAGTAGATCTTCATACTAACTGTATTTAAAAAAAATAATGTGCGAAAAGAAATTCAAGTAAAAAACTTTGCATACATTGCGAAAAATTCTCTGTGCCAATACTTTGATCCGGCACTATAAATATTTATTAATTATAATTCCATTCAATAAAAGAACTACAATAATTTGAATTAATTAATTGCCTTTATATTTAGCATTCAAAAACAGTAGATAAAGCAGTGTAGAAAAACGTTTTTTTAACGTAAATTAATCGTTTACGAGACTCGTTTACAATTAAAAAACGGACGTAAAAATATTCGCATACGAATGCTTTTTCGATCCGTTTACGACTGTTCGTAGGCGATGCACAATTTAAAGCGAAAAAGTGCTCGAAAAAGAGTCGTAAACGGCTATCATAAACGATTTTTAATCCGGTTTTTCTTCGAGAAAATATCCAATTACGAGCTTGTTTACGATGATTTTGCTGGCTGGGCCCTATCGGAAAGTGATGTATATGTGGTGGTTCCCTGCAAACATTTTTATAAAAATAATATGTAGATCCCGTAAATTTTGAACAGTCAACATGCATAAATTAAATTATAAGTAATTTCTTTCTCTCTTTACACAACACTACATTTAATGTTTCGTATATTCAAACTTGTACCACATTTTCTTTGTTGTACCATCCTTAATTAAGTACACGCATTACACATAAGACAACGGATAAGGATTTGAATAAAGTATTCGTACTTCAGCAGTCAAATTTTATTCTACCGCTCGACCACATTGGTGTCAGAAACCCGATGATGGACTGATCTCCAGTGGTTTTTTAGAGCCGATACAATATTTAAAAAAGGTTGGAATATTTTTCCGAACTTGAGTCTATTGTGCAATTGCAAAATTTATTTCGCCGCTAGCATAACTTAACAACGATCCGATATGGAACACGCATTGCAGAGGACAGATAGCGCGACGGTCGCAGGCAGCGACTGTTTTCAAGAGATGTCGCCTAACCGAATCAATAACGGACCTCCGCAAGACATGGCTCAAGGGCAAACACAAATAATCGAAACGCCCGGTTCGCAACAACAAGGTGCATCAGTGCTCTTAAGGCAGCAGCAGCAGGGCGCACCAGTACCTCAACATCGGCTGTTGGTTCAGCAACAACAGCAACAAAGCGCAAGCTTACCGTTGGGTCAACAGCAGTCATTGGTCCAACCACAACAACAAAGTGCACATCTACAACAGCCGCTAATGCAAAACGAATTTCATGCGCGAATTCCAATGCCACGCATTATACCAAAAGACATGGATGCCTGGTTTACATTAGTTGATTATTGGTTCAGAGCATGCAATATGCCAAGCGATACTCAACGATACTACCACGTAATGGCGACGTTGGACACGCTCACTCTTCCTACTATTGGACAAATCTGCAGAAACGCCGAAAATCCCCAACGTGTGCTTAGCGCCCGAGTAGGCATGTACGAGTATTTAAAACGTGACTTATTAAAATATTCGGGGAAGTCAGCAGCGCAGAATCCTGCGCATGCTCGAAGAAATGGTGCTGGGCAATCAACGACCCAGTCAGCTGTACAACGCCATGCTACGTGTAGCAGGAAATTCCTTTTCCGAAGATGCGCTTCGTGCAATGTGAATCCAACGTTCGCTAGAACTCGTTCGTGCATCTATAATTGCACGAGAAGGCCCAATAGACGTACAGATAGCAGTTGCCGACGCAGCAATGGAGACGGTATCCCAGCGTCAAGCTTGTGCTATCTCGGAAACATCGGCATCGCCTGCTCCGTCAACAGAGGTAGCAACTACGCTGGCGAAGATCACAAGCGCCATTCATCAATTGCAAAAAAGGTTCGCTGATTTGAATACTCGAGGGCGCAGTCATCGTCGCAATCCTCAACGCACCTGTTCACGCAGCCGTCGCAGCAGCACTCAGCGTTCTGAGCCGCCAAATTCTCAGGAATGTTGGTATCACCAAACATTTGGGGACGCAGCAACTCTACGTTGCCGACCGATCGTCCGACATCAAATATCTTGTCGACACCGGTGACGATTTCAGCGTCTTACCAAAAATGCATACATCAGCACCTTTGCAGCCGACGTCCGTGAAGCTCTATGCGCCCAATGACTCAGAAATAAACACATACGGTATACTTCGCCGCCGTATCAATCTTGGCCTTCGACGGAGCTTTGAGTGGAGCTTCATGGTAGCTGACGTAAGTACACCGATAATCGGCAGCGATTTTATCTGACACTATGATTTAATCATTGATTTGAAAAGAAAGAGACTAATAGACAAAATATGCAGATTAAGGCCTTCGATCATAACGATCCGTTCGCGAAGTTACCGGTGGACTTCAAAGACCTCACAGAGATGACTTCGGATCGTAGACCAGTTAATACTGATGTTCATCACGTCATAGAAACTTCTGGTCAACCTGTGAACGCTCGTGTAAGAAAGCTGGACCTGGAAAAGCTTGCTGCAGACAAAGCTGAGTTCGATTATTTGATGCGAATCGGTGTATGTCGTCCATCCAAAAGTAACTGGCCTAGCGCACTCCACATGGTTCGACAGCCAGACGGTAGCTTGCGACAATGTGGGACTACCGTGCGCTCAACAAAATAACCGTGCCCGACAGATACCTGATCCCATTCATACACGATTGCACTGCGGTATTCGTTGGAAAAACGCTTTTTGGCAAAATTTACCTGCATCGCGCATTTCATCAGGTGCCAGTTAGGCCCGAAGAGTTTAAAAACAGCCATAGTGACACCGTTTGGCTTGTTTGAGTTTACGCTCATGACTTTTCAGAGCCTAGTACATGAAACGCTACGTGGATTAGACCTCGTCCTTCCATATGTGGACGACATATGCATCACCTCATCGAGCATTTCAGAACATTACCAACACATTCGTTTGGTATTTGAGCGACTCCGAAAGACGGGCTTGATGATAAATCTGTCAAGTGAGAGTGAGAGAGAGGAAAAAGTCATATCAGGTTTTTGGGTCACCTCATCACCAAAGAGGGGATACGTCCGTTGCCGGAAAAAATAGAAGCCATATTACGGGTACAGAGGCCAACTATCTCAAAGGAACTGAAAAGTTTCATAGCAACCGTCAACTTCTATAGGAAATGTCTGCCTGATGCTACGCAGCGTGAAGCGCCTTTGCAGAAACTTATCAACGGCAATAAACGCAACGACAGATCTCCTATCGAATGGAACAATGCAGCGGTTGCCGCGTTGATGAATGCAAGAAAGACCTGGCTAGCGCCGCTACTTTGGCTTATCCAAAGATTGATGATAAATTAGAACTAACCACCGATGCTTCGGACATCGCCGTAGGGGCTGTACTGCATCAGCTGGCTGACAACGAGCCACAGCCCATAGGCTACTTTTCACGACGTCTCTCCGATACTGAAAAGCGGTACTCCACGTACGACAGGGAGTTGTTGGCAGTTTACTTAGCCGTAAAGCACTTCCAGTTCATGATCGAAGCCAACGTTACAACCATTTTTACTGACCACAAGCCGTTAGTCAGTTCACAACTGCCATCCGTCACATACCTGGATCCGCAAACAAAACGGCTGGTATGTTATCTCGTATCAATACTATCACCGCAATCAACTACCTTGATATGGCCACTGCACAGCGAACTGATGATGATATTAACGCGCTAGTACATGGTAAGAGAAGACATTCACTCAAATTTAAACATTTCGAGATACCAGGTACTCAAGCCTAACTGCTTTGTGACATCTCCACAAGCAATATCGGTAGTTCCGTACGACTTCCGGCATCAAGTTTTACATACACTTAACGATCTCGCACACCCAGGTGCGAACGCGACGCTGAGAATGGGTTTACAACGTTTCGTGTGGTTAAGCATGCTAAAGGACTGCAAGGAGTTCGTTCGAGCGTGTGGACGTTGCAGCCGCAGCAAAATTCACCGACACAACAACAGGGCACCGTTGGTACGTATGGAGATGTCCGATCAGCGATTTGAAGTGGTCCCCGTGGACATAATTGGACCATTACCACTATGCCATGGCTTTCGCTATTGCTTAACTTTCCTCGATCGTTTTTATAGGTGGCCGGAGGGCATTCCTCTTACCGACATTCAGGCCGAAACCGTCTGCCGAGCTTTTTTCAATGAATGGATGGGTCGTTATGGAGCGCCAAGCAAAATCGTGACGGACCAAGGAGCCCAATTCGAATCAAATGTCTTCACCGAAATGCTTCACATACTAGGAACACAGCGCGAGCGAACGTCACCATACCATCCACAGGCAAATGGCTTAGTTGAGCGATGGCATCGCTCGTTTAAAAATGCCATTCTCGCTACAGGTAAAGATGAATGGGTCGACAACTTAGGTTTGACTTTACTTAGCCTGCGGAAGGCTGTGAAAGACGACATCAAGTCTTCTTCATCGGAAATGTTGTTTGGTTCCCCGACGCGACTGCCAGGCGAATTTTTCACTGCGAGCAACCGCGTGCGACCTAACTTTGTTTTCGCTGATAAGCTACGCACACATCTGCGAAATATCCGCCCAGTTGAAACTACATGACATTCTACAAGCATACCATTCGTCAGCAAGAATTTGATGGCATCAACGCACGTCTATGTGAGAAACGACTGAGTTAAGCCGTCAATGACAGAGCCTTATGATGGACCATACAAAATCACCGCTAAAAACAGCAAAACTTTCACAGTTATTATAAAAGGTAAAAACGTTGCAATTTCTGTTGATCGTCTCAATCCAGCGTAATGAAATACAACAAAGTGCTGCAACTGTAACATCAAGCTGCGTTAAATCCCTAAGACGAGTCGGCTTCCTGCAAAATGGCTAGCAGGAATTCTAGGAAGGGGTTACCGTGGTGGTCCCCTGCAAACATTTTTATAAAAATAATATGTAGATCCCGTAAATTTTGAACAATCAGCATGCATAAATAAAATTAGAAGTAATTTCTTTCTCTCTTTACAACAACACTACATTTAATGTTTCGTATATTCAGACTTGTACCACATTTTCTTAGTTGTACCATCCTTAATTAAGTACACGAATTACACATAAAAGAAGGGATAAGGAATTGAATAAAGCATTCGTACTTGAGCAGTCAAGAGTGCGACTAGCAAATAGAAAAAAAAATTAACTCGATTTTCGGAATCACCGAGCAATTCTACATAGGCATTGGATAGTGGCGTCTGGAGAACAAAACCAAATTAAAATTTGTGATCCAGGGATATATGCACTATTTACATACGCTACAGCGGAAATGGACGGCACGCCATTTCTTTAAATGAAATCAACTACATATATATGTACATATCAAGCCCTAACCGCCAAAATAACGTAAGCAACATTTTTTTCAAAATTTTCTTTTTGATGTAGAAATGCATCTAGATGCTCTACGAATATTTCTGCATCAAAAAGAAAATTTTGAAAAAAGTGTCGCTTACGTTATTTTGGCGGTTAGGGCTCGATATGTATGTTTATACTAAACGTGAGCAAACAACATTTTGCTTGCATAGTATTCTGTTCTCTTTTCACTGCAAGTTGAATTATTTTAATATCTATTGCAAAATTTTATACACACCAGGCTAAAAAGTAGAAAATAAATAAAATAATTTTTTTAATATTCAACGCTTTTATAAATGGACTAAAAATTATAAAATAATATTCTTCAGTCCCATAGAATTTTTTTTGATAACTTTTTAAATTTTCATTATAAACCATTTATGAGATTGAAAATGAAAAGCGTAGGGCGCATGTAATAGACCTGAATTGATATGAAGGGTAATATATATATGAATGTGGATATATGCATAACGACCGCTTAAAATCGATCCCAAATTTGTACTTTCTCTGTAGAAATTTAAGGTCGATGTTATGTAGTTTGACTATTGTCAATTAAATTTAATGCTTTGTATTGCATGCGCTCCACGTTTTTCGTTTTCAATCTCATTACTGNTAGACCTGAATTGATATGAAGGGTAATATATATATGAATGTGGATATATGCATAACGACCGCTTAAAATCGATCCCAAATTTGTACTTTCTCTGTAGAAATTTAAGGTCGATGTTATGTAGTTTGACTATTGTCAATTAAATTTAATGCTTTGTATTGCATGCGCTCCACGTTTTTCGTTTTCAATCTCATTACTGGTTTATAATGACTTGCTAAAATTTCAAAATCAAAAGTTATCAAAGCAAATTCTATGGGACTGAGAAATATTATTTTCTAATTTTTAGTCGATTTATAAAAGCGTTGTATATTAAAAAGTTTTTTTTTTTTTATTTGAATTATTTTTGAAAGAGAAGCAAATGAGCAGCCCTTTCCACTCGCACTTTATTATACTCAATTTTAATGAGTTACAAAACTGCAAACCAAATTTTTTTTCCATAGATTCTAATAAAAAAGTTTAAAATTTTGGTGAAACATTGTAGAATTAATTTTTATAGTTTTTTGCACAAAGTTGGAAATTTCATATTATATGGTTTTTGTTAGAAAAATAGCTTTACTTTCATAAAATAAATAACAAGCATCAAATAAAAAAAGGAAAAATAGCCAAAAACTTACTAAAATGTCGAGTCCTAATTTCTATTTTGGCCACTGTATGTATTCCTAGAGTGCAATGGGGTATTGTCGTTGCTCTGGGTATGCAGTTACAGTTGCATGGGTATACTCAATCCCGACTCTTGCGTCCTCGTTCGCGCATTCTGGGCAACGAGAGCAACCCATGTGCGAGATGCGGTAACCAATCCGAGTGGAGCCTTGAGTCACGGCTGAAAGAGAGGGAGCTTCGGTGGGGCCACTCCGACTTATTCGGTTTAAGGGCTCACTGAAGTCTGCAGCGTCTGTTCACCAGTAGGTGCGGCTAAAAGCGGGTGTCTGCTTGGAGAAAGCGGATCGCTATATAAACGTGTATTTGGTTGCGAAACCACCCCCGCCCGATCAATGGGTTGTGCGCTGGGTTTGGGACCCGCCATGTAAAAACCACTTCCAGTGAAGAAGCAAGGCCAAGCATCATGTTGTGATAGACGGAAGGCACGCTTCCAGTGTTTTAGACGTACGCACACTCCGAGGCCCAACCATCGACTCAGACCACTATCTTGTTGCAGCCAGGATACGTACCCGCCTCCGTGCAGCAAAAAATGAGCGCCCAAATATGCAAGGAAAGCTTAACGTCGAAAAGTTGCAATCACAACAGACAGCCAGCGCTTTCGCTACTCGACTCTCACACCTGCTCTCAGAGAACACTCTTCAACAAACCGAGATATGCGAGCAGTGGAACCACATTTCCCGCTCACTGAGTACCGCCGCCGAAAAAGTAGTTGGATTTCAGCGAGTCNTGTGCAGCAAAAAATGTGCGCCCAAATATGCAAGGAAAGCTTAACGTCGAAAAGCTGCAATCACAACAGACAGCCAGCGCTTTCGCTACTCGACTCTCACACCTGCTCTCAGAGAACACTCTTCAACAAACCGAGATATGCGAGCAGTGGAACCACATTTCCCGCTCACTGAGTACCGCCGCCGAAAAAGTAGTTGGATTTCAGCGAGTCCGAAAGAACAACTGGTACGATGAGGAGTGCCAGGAGGCTGCAGAGAAAAAAGATGTCCCCTACAGGGCCACGCTGCGATCGGGCGCAACGCGCACTATGTGGGACCTCTATAGGGATCTGATGAGGGAAGCAATAAGAAGAGAGAGGCCGAAATACGTGAGTGCGTAGAGCTTGAAATGCTGGCGGAGAGAAACCATGCCGGAAATTTTACCAGGGAGTTAGGCGACTTACGGAAGGTTTCAAGACCGGGGCGTACTCCTGTAAGAACGATAATGGCAAGCTAGTAACTCATGTCCAGAGTGTACTTAAATTATGGAGGGAACACTTTTCCTACTAAATGAAAGCAGCACGGAAAGTTGTGGAGAAGAAGAGCCCGAGCCCGCAGTCGATGATGACGGAGTCGACGTTCCACCGCCTGACTATCACGAGGTACGTATAGCAATAACGCGGCTGAAAAACAACAAAGCTGCTGGAGATGACAGCCTGCCAGCTGAGCTATTCAAGTACGGCGGCGAGGAGTTGATAAGGTGTATGCATCACCTCTTGTGCAGAATATCGTCAGATGAACGCATTCCCAACGACTGGAATTTAAGTGCGCTCTGCCCAATCCACAAGAAATGTGACCCCGCCATTCGCGCCAACTACCGCGGGATCAGCCTTTTAAGCATAGGTTACAAGGTCTTATCGAGCATATTATGTGAAAGACGGAAGCCCACCGTCAATGAACTGATTGGACCTTATCAGTGTGGCTTTAGACCCGGCAAGACCACCATAGACCAGGTATGTGCAATACGCCTAATCTTGGAAAAGACCCGCGAGAAGATCATCGAAACTCACCACCTATTTGTCGACTTTAAAGCCGCTTTTGACAGCACTAAAAGGAGTTGCCTATACGCCACTATGTCTGAATTTGGCATCCCCTCAAAACTCATACGGCTGTGTAAAATGACGTTGGCCAACACCACCAGCTCCCTCAGAATTGGAAAAGACCTCTCCGAGCCGTTCGCCACAAAACGGGGTTTCAGACAGGGCGACTCCCTTTCATGTGACTTCTTTAATCTGATGTTGGAGAAGATAATATGCAATTGCTGGCTTACGCCGATGACATCGACATCATCGGTAACAAAAACCGCGAAGTCTGTTCTGCCTTTTCCAAGTTGGATAGGGAAGCAAAGCGAATGGGTCTGGTGGTGAACGAGGACAAGAAAAAGTATCTCCTGTCATCAAACAAACAGTCAGCACATTCGCGCCTTGGCTCCCACGTCACTGTTGACAGTTACAATTTCGAGAAAGTAGAGAATTTCGTTTACTTGGGAACCAGCATTAACACCGATAATAATGTCAGCATTGAAATCCAACGCAGAATCAGTCTTGCCAAGGAGTGTTACTTTGGACTGAGTAGCCAATTCAGGAGTAAAGTCCTCTCTCGACGCACGAAAACCACGCTCTATAAGTAACTCATCATGCCCGTGCGGGTATATGGCGCAGAAGCATGGACAATGACAACATCCGATGAGGCGGCTCTTGGAGTACTTGAGAGAAAGATTTTGCGGAAGATTTACGGGCGTTTACGCGTTGGCGACGGCGAGTACAGCAGACGATGGAACGATGAGCTGTATGAACTTTACAGCGACATGGACATAGTGCAGTGAATTAAAATACAGCGGCTCCGCTGGCTTGACCATGTCGTTCGAATGGACACCGACGCTCAAGCTCTGAAAGTATTCAACTCGGAACCCGCTGGTGGTAGCAGAGGGAGAGGGAGGCCCCAACTGCGATGGAAAGATCAGGTGGAGAAGGAATTGGCTTCACTTGGCATTTCCAATTGGTGTCGGTTTGCACAGAAAAGAAACGATTGGCGTGCTTTGCTGAACTCGAAATCACTGGCATTCAGATTAGAAAATAGTAACTGTTTATAAAAAAAAATTACGATCATATACCAACATCACTTAAAACTCGTTCATAGGCATGCCTTTTTAATGAGCTGTTAAGGCGTCGGATCACCGAATACTGGACAAATACAGGACATTAAAAGAAATACAGAACATTTGGCGTCCCGTATAAAATAAATAAATTACCAGGACAATGGGTCAAAAAAGAGGACTGCCCCGTATAATACAGGATGGATAGTCACCGTAGTTATGCAATACTTCGACTTGACTTGAAAATTGTATATCTGAGAAATAAGCAGCGCCTGTATGTAGTTACCGAAAAACCCACTTCACTTAGAAACTTGGAGAACTATAGATTGTTGATTTCTATGTTAAATTTCTAAGTGCAAAGAGATCCGTGAGTCATGCTGCCATTACGATTTTTAATAAAATCCCTACAAATATGCCACGGAAATATAATTTTTTGTATAAATGTAATTGATCTGGCAATCGAAAAACAAACTTTCAAATACAGACAGAAAATTAAATAAAAACAAGTAAGAGCAGCGCTGTCTTCGGCTATGCCGAAGGCTCCATACCTTTCATGAGCATCTAAAAATTTTACGTTAACAGATTACTGCATTTGAAAAAACTTATATATTCACAGCAGACATAGATAGAGGAGATACATATATAAAAAATTCTAGCTAAACAATCAGAGGTATGGAAGATATACCTTATATAGCACCAAAGTAAGTGATTTTCACTGCTGTGTGATCGGTACGTTAACCGGTAACACAACTTAATGGGTTTAGCTTCCTACATAAAGGAGATACATATATCGCAAAAACTGGTATCTGAACAATCAGTGGTACAAGAGATTAAGATTATACAGTATAGATTTTGACGATTTTCTCAGTAGTCTTTGTATTATTATTTAAAAAATAGCTTACGAAATTTATCGGTTTTAGCTGTCCAAATAAAGGAGTTTTACAGTAAAACCCCATATCTGAACAATAAGTTGTATGGAGGCCTTAAACAGGTTATAGTAACCCGATTTTTGTTAATTTTACTGTAAACTTTCTGTTGATAATGAGTGAAAGTAGTGCGAAATTTCATGTTTCTAGCTGCATAGATGGAGTACTTATAACAAAATATCTTATATCTGAACAATCAGTTGTATGGGAGCTATATGTAGAAGTAACCCGATCTTTGTAAGTAATTTTCACTCTAAGTCTTCTGTTGATAATGGGTGGAAGTATTGCAAAATTTCATGTTCCTAGCTGCATATATGGAGAAGTTATAACGAAAAATCTCATATCTGAACAATCAGTTGTATGAGAGCTATATGTTATAGTGGTCCGATTCTTCCGGTTCCGACAAATGACTAACACATTATAAAAATACACCCACCTACCAAATTTCATCCGGATATCTCGAAAACTGAGAGACTAGATTGCATACAAACAGACGGACAGACAGACAGACAGACAGACAGACGGACAGACGGACATGGCTAAATCGACTAGCTCGCCGTTCTGATCATTTAAGTATACATTTTAATGGGTCTATCTCTTCTTATTGTGGTACTTACAAACATCGGACCAAAGTTATAATACCATTTCATGCTCATGAAAGGTATAACAATCACTATTTGATACGCGTAAATACATTTATCTCCATCATTGTCGCTCTCCTTGCCGTGGGGATGGGGCTTAAGTGGTACTATGGCGGCTGCTTCGGGAACCGACATATCACCGCGAACCAAGAGGGAAGCTAGTATGTTGACCTACTTCCGCTGTATCAACCTCGCCCGCTGGGTAAGTGTGATACTAGCCACTCTGGTTTCTATGCGAGATCACCGCACCGACGTCCTTATCCTTAATCCCTCCCCATCCCATCTTCCCTCCTCCCACCCTATAATCCTGACTGGGGAGTATTCTACAGAAAGTACTGGACCGAGAGAAGTCCAGTGACAGCACAGGCGGGGCTGCGAAAGCTAATCCTCCGAAGGAGAATCCGGAGAAAAAGGCACCCCTAGACCGGGAAAACCCCGGTGACAGTAAACGGGGGGCTGCGGAGCTTAGTTCTCTTGAAGGAAAGCCGGAGAAGAAGAAGAACCGTCTTGAAACAGTTGCTCCAAAACCTAAGGCAGGGGCCAGGAAGCCGGGTGTTAGCTATGCTAGCTCCAGTAAGCGCATTAGACTGGCAGTTCTGCCGAAGGCTTTTCATGAGAGTACACTCACTCGTGAGGATCAGGGAAAGATTGAGGACGCCATTGTGGAGGAGATGGGTAAGGGTTGGAGGTCAATACTCCAATTCGACGGCATCCACTTTCGGCCAGGCCTTATACTGGTCGACTGCTTGGATGCAGAATCAGCCGAATGGTTTGCGAAATTGTCCCAAAACTGCTTGACTGGGATGGTGCGGAACTGACTACGTGCGATGGGGACAACATACCCACGGTGCACGTAATCACTACGTACCTACCAAAAGCTGCAGCAGTGGACACGCAGAAACTGCTGAACCGTATTATAGCACAAAATGGGGGAATGCATACCGACCTATGGAAGGTTTATAGGAGCAACGACGAGAAGACTGGCAAACTGCTAACGATCGGGATAGACGACCGGTCGTTGGACGCTATCAAAAAGAAAAACTGCATCTTGTTCCAGTGCATGTGCACAAGGGCAGGGAACCGAAGGCGAAGACAGTCAAGCGAGATACTCCACCGGGTGGTCCTGAATTACCGAAGGAGGTGGCTGAGATGGTAGCCGTAGAAGCAGCTAGAAGCGCGGTAGTAGAGGAAGTCAGTTTCTACCTCATGAGATGGAGGGCATCGACGACTTCGACCTCGGGCTACTGACTATTTGTGCTAATGACGCCTCGGAGAGAGCCACCTTGTCAGAGTTTGACGAAACCCTGACAACGGACGAAGATGTTGAACGCCATTAGCTGCGACGATGACCAGCACTAAGGTTGCACAAATAAACCTACATCATGCGAGGGCCGCGTCTGCGGTTATCGCTAGGGCAACCCTCAGATCTACACTGGGAATAGTGCTGGTACAAAAACCCTGGGTCGTCAGGGGCCAAATAAGAGGCTTGGCAGTAGAGAACAGGCAGGTAATTTAGGATACTAGGTGTACGAATCCTAGGGCATGCTTTTAATAACTAATAGCTTGAAGCATATATGTCTTTATGATATCCTCTCGAGGGATCTAGTAGCGGTCCAAGTCCCAGTCAACATCAACGGGACCATCCAGGACATCGTAGCTGCATCGGGCTACTTCACAGGAGATGACACGCACGCCCCACCAGAGCTTGTCACTAAACTGGTGAAGTACTGCGAGGCTAGGAAGCTACCCCTGATACTCGGGTGTGATACAAATGCGCATAGTGAGGCATGGGGGAGCAGTGACACCAACGAAAGGGGTGAGCACCTACCTTGGGAACCTACCAACTTTTGTGACCCGCGCAAGGGAAGAGGTCCTTGATATAACCATAGGGAATACTCAAACGAAAGCGTTAGCGAAAGAGTGGAGAGTATCCAATGAACCCTCCATGTCAGATCATAGAATAATAAGGCTTGACATTGTAGCAACCCCTCCTATACATATAGTTTTAAGGAATCCCAGGAAGACAGACAGGAAGAAGTTGAAGGCAACCTAAGGTTAAACGTAGCGCAACCTGGGCTGGGCCAGAAGATCAGGAATGGAAAAGAACTAGAATTCAGTACAAAGCGCTTCAATGAATTACTCATTGACGCATATGAAGACAGTTGTCCTATAAGTAAGGTACGTTCCTAAAGGGATGTACCCTGGTGGAACAACAACTTAAGTAAACTCAGAACCAAAGTCCGGAAACTGTTCAATCGAGCAAAACGAACCGGGGAGTGGTCAGAATACAGAAACACCTTAACTCTGTACAACAAAGAAATAAGGGAATCTAAGCGCTTAAGCTTTAGGACCTTCTGTGAAAGCATAGAAGATACTACGGAGGCTACAAGACTCTATATGGTAATGGCGAAAACGAACTGTATTTCTTCCGCAAGTCTACGGAAGAGCGATGGGAGTTTCACTGGGAGCGAGGAGGAGAAGATAAAACTTCTCATAGATACTCACTTCCCAGGATCTACATCTTATTCCGAAACAGATCGGACTGAGCAGTGCAGTAAAATAAGCAGAGGAAACTGGTTAGTGGCTAAGGAAATATGCTCCGAGCCCCGGCTCAGGTGGGCGGTGAATACCTTCAAACCACTGAAGTCACCGGGAGCAGATGGAATTTTCCCTGGCATGCTACAGCAGGGCTTAGAATGCGTGATTGAACCGCTAGTAAAAATAATTAGAAACAGCATGGCATTGGGTTATATACCAGATGCGTGGAGAAGAGCGAAGTTTGTTTTCATAACGCAGGTTGGAAAGAAAGACCCACTTCATCCAAAATCCTTCAGGCCGATCTGCCTGACCTCATATGTACTAAAAGCTTTAGAAAAGGACTACGGTCTTATTGAACTATCCGCTGAATTCGCGCCAGCATGCATATATGGCGGGCCGCTCTACTAAAACCGCCCTATATGCGCTGACATGCGCACTTCAAGATACCTTAGAAAATAAGGAGACTGCTATATGCGCTTTTCTGGACATCGAGGGCACGTTTGGCAACACCTCACATGCTGCAATAAACAGTGTTTTGATTATCAGGGGGGTAAACAATAACCTCGTGGCCTGGATTAATTGCATGCTCCGCACCAGAAGGGTTGAAATACAGACCTGTACGAATAATACAGTTGTTGCCGGCACAACAAGGGGCTATCCACAGGGTGGAGTGTTATCTCCACTACTATGGAATATAATCGTCGACGGACTGCTCCAAGAGCTAACAGATACTGGACTAACCTGCCAGGGGTATGCCGACGACATTGTAATATTATGCAGGGGGAAAATAGAAAACACCCTGTGTGATAGAATCCAGCTAGGGCTGAACGTAACCAAAAAATGGTGTGCTAAAGTGGGTCTGAACGTAAATCCAGCAAATACCACTATAGTAACATTCTCAAGCAAATACAAACATGATAGTCCAAAAGCGATAAGGCTGTTGGTTCCATCATCATGTACCAAAAAGAGGTTAAATTTCTAGGAGTAACACTAGACCAAAAACTACTCTGGAAAGCACACGTGGAAGAAACTGCGAATAAAGCTGTAAGATAATTTATGACGTGTAGGTCCATGGCAGGAAAGAGTTGGGGCTGCACACCAAAGACATACTGAGATGGATATACACGACAATAGTACGACCCATGATAACTTATGGAGCCATCGTTTGGGCCGATAGAACTTCACAACTTGGAGCAATCAAAGTGCTCTCCAAGATACAAAGGCTGGCATGCGTATGCATAACCTGTCCAACCGCATCCTTGGAGGTTCTTTTAGATCTTACCCCTCTTCATATTTACATACAGACTCAGGCAAAAAGAGCTTTACTAAGGATGACTGGTACCAATATCGGGGCAGCAGGGTATCTTGGTCGTGCGAAGTTAGATATTCTTACGAATAAGTTCCCTGAAATTGCAATACCGAGGGATACCATGCATCCGAGGTTCAGCTTTACAAAGAGGTTGAAGACTGAACTGAGTAATAAGAAGAGCTGGGCAGGCATATCCGAGACATATCGGATAAACCAAAACATGATTACCTGGTACACTGATGGCTCATTGTCCGACGAGGGTACCGGGATAGGGGTAGTTGGACCGAGGTTAAGATACTCGGAACCCATGGGGAAATATATATCTATTTTCCAGGCTGAAACATACGCCATAGGAAGATGCGCGGACTTTAATATCAAGCGAAACTACCGGAATCAGAACATCGCGATCTTGACTGACAGCCAAGCGGCTATCAAAGCCCTCAGATCTCACCAGGCAACATCTAAACTGGTGATGGAGTGCCTCGACAAGCTGAATACTCTTGGTCTGAGCAATCGGGTTTGGGTTCTCTGGATTCCGGGACATATTGGTATTAAAGGAAACGAGATTGCCGATAAACTAGCGAAGAAAGGTGCATCAACCCCTTTCACCGGTACAGAACCTTTCTGCGGCTTGGGAAAAGGGGCACTCCTGAACTAGTTCGGCTAGAGGAAGAAGCCCAGAGTAATCACTACTGGGATAATCTACCAGGTCTAGAGCAGTCCAAAGCACTTTTAGGAACATATAACCTAAAACGCTTCAAGGAATGTATGAACTTATCAAAGAATAACTTAAGAATTGTTACAGGAATTCTGACAGGACACTGCAGGCTGAACTATCACCTGACTAAACTGGGAATTTACTCGCATGAGCGATGCAGATTTTGCAGGATGAAAAACTAGACTGCACAACACATCTTAGGAGAATGTCCTGCACTGATACATAAACGCAAAAGGCACGTGGGTGAACATCTGATAACCAAAGGCGAAGTGAAACCCGTAGACTTATAGTTCTATACTAAAATTTCTCTCGGATACTGGATTAATAGACACACTATAATCCATGAAGGGGGCACAATAGATCTTAAGGTCGCAGTGCTCTATCCCCAACAATAATAATAATAATAATAAATACATTTATTTTAATGGTAATTTTGTATAAATTTTGGTGCTAAAACAAATTAAACGTTTACAATTTTACATGTACAAATACAAGTGCTGAGAATCAAAACAAAGGGAAAAGGTAATAGCTGAAACGCTGAGTAATCGCGCCTGAGTTTCTAGGTTAGTCAAGCCAAGTCTAAGTCTTGCATAACCCAGCTTTTATTCGGTTGACTTGGACTTTTCAATTCCACTTTTCAAGTGTTAAGATGTTGATTTTTTTTAATATTCAAAATGTTTTTCAAGATAAAAATTTTTTCCATTGTTATATAAAAATTTTGTTCATACATTATCCAAAGCAATATAAATCAAATTTTCAAACTTAATACAAACTTAAGAGAAATTCAATAAATTTTTAAACATATTTCGAACTTTTGAATTTGAGTCTTAAGAACATTTTTGGGCTTGCAATGCGCAAGACCGTTCACAAAGAGTTGCACTTGTTGTATAAAAAAAACTGCCAAAGCCGTGTTGCATGGAAGTCCTGGATGCGTCTAGGCTTCTATCGCAGCTTTTACAGAACAAAACTCTACGGTCTCTTCGCAGTTTGTCTTTGTGTTCATTTACCAATTTCGTGAGGAATGCACGGAAATTTTCTATGTCCCTTGGCATTTTATTTAAGAAAGAAATCAAAAAATTTTGCGTGCATATTTGCTGCGTGTTGGTGGGTGGCTGCCGTTAGGCTTGAGCAACAGGGTGCCACAACGCCTGTGGGCCACTTCCTGTGAGACCTAACGTATGAGCAGATTCTTAAGTAACCCATCAGAACCTAACCGAAGTGGAGTTCGGATGGAGTCGTCTCTGGCAAACGTAGCAGAAGTATGTTTCTGGTCCGGGTTTGGGCTCAATGCCCGCCCTGAGAAGAAGGAAGCGGCTGCCAGGTATTGCTCCATGGACGATGGACGATTGGTGGGGTTTGCCGATCTAAACGGGGTTAGGTCCCCGAAACAACAGCCCTTCTTGGTCAGGTAAAATCAGAGTCATTATTGTACGTAAAACCGGCTGTCGTGGAAAACTTCTTGACCCATACGATACACGATAAACGATTGCATTATGTTGTATCGTATTACGAATTAAATTTAAGCGTATGAAATCCGATACGATAGCTATCGTATCAGCTATTCAATTTCATACGCATGCAAGTGGTTGTCCATTTTTTTGTCCATGCGATACAATGACTTTGGATTGTTGTGTCCCAACGCTTGACCCGAATCTAAAAGCTGTAACATACACATATAAGGATCAAACTTTAATTTAAAGTAAAGTCTTCGAATTTCCGAGCACTAGTTTATTGATAACTTCGGTTTGCACTTTTTTGTAAATTTCGAAGTGGGACCTGAGCCAAAATACTGTGGTCAGCGCAGCCGGAGTGGGTCTGATGATGGTTATTTTTCTAAACGCTGCCTAAGGCTGCCAATTTAGAAGGTGTTCTGTCTAGGGACACGATATATAGGCCGCTGTGGTGTAATGATTAGAAGTGCTCAAAACCTGAAAATGAAAAACAGCCTCCCATTAAAACAAAATCACCGTTCAAAGTCAACATAAAACTGTAGGGTCCCCTTTTGTGCCACAATATTAATAGCCCGAACACAATGAAAACGACGAGCTATGGACCATAGCTGTCAAATTATTTTAACACGTACTCTTATGTAGATAATTATTTTGGTGCCGACCTGGCTACGCGGCGTCTGTGGTTGTGGCCTGATTAGATCTATTTCTATTTTTCCAGCGACAGATAAGGTTCTTCCTCTTCTTTTATGTCAAACTCGTACAAATTCATGATGTCGCCGACGCATTCAAAAAAATCATGTCGTCATCGACAAAGCGTTTAGACAATGAAGATAACAAATTGGAAGCTGTGGCCCGTAGCTCCTTATTTTTAATGTGTTCAGAACTTAAGGCGCACTTGACAAATCTGAGGAGAATCTCGGTCAAACACTAACATATTGTGTAACAACATGTACAGATTGAGGTGTTGTCTTAAACCACCGAGGTCGCGGGTTCAAATTCCATCACATGCAATCCTAACTATATTACACATTTCTGCCCTTAAAAGCCCAATTCATATCGGGAAGAATTGTTAATAACATTGTCCTTATAATTTGAGTTTATGACATTCGATGCGATACTAGGGTTCTGGTACTCGATTCAAAAAATATCGTTTTAAAACTATCGAGTCGAAAATATCGGTATCGAATGCCAAAAGTATCGATATGGTATCGTATCGTATCGAAATTCGTGTCCCTAGTTCTGTCTCCAGAGGATTGGAAGCATCTCTTATTGTTTCATCAATTTATTCATTTGAGTTTACATAAAACGCAATGGTTGAAGGAAACATTTTTCTCTTAGCTTTTTATTGCCTTGTGGAAATTTTCGCGACTTTTAAGTACAAAATGTTTGCTTTAAAAATGTTAATAAGCCACAATAAAATTTACAAAAAAAAAATTAGCTGGACAAGCTGTTTTATTTAAATTCACAACAAGTAGTAAACAAGTACTACTGTTATTTACAATAATACATCTATCGGGCGTGTGGAAACCATAGCACGAAAACTCATTTTATACGATACGCTTGCAGGCGTTTATCGTCTATCGGATGAAAATTCATAATAGGTGTTAGTATCAAAAATGTCCGGCCGACTACATACATACCGAACTTATGTAGTTGTAAAGCGATAGTCCATTATCCCAGGGATCTTCGGCCGCACAAGAAATGTTATGAGGTGTTAATAAATGACTTCGATTCATCTCCACTAGAGCAGCCGCAAAAGTGTAAACAGAATCAAACATTAAAGCTGACTGTGTCTGAAATCAATAAGATGCAAAACATATTCCATTACAGACACGCTAGACAAAAAAATAAGTGTTTAAATAAAATAATATGCTTTAAAATCCTAGGAAGACTAATTAAAGGATTCGCCCGCGAAGCTTCTTTCTGTGGTTCCCATATGTAAACTATAAAAAATGCTTAATTAGGGAATTCAAAAAAGGAATGTACCCTGACTCGGCCAGCAAAATTTTTGTAATTTTTTGTAACTCTTTCAATTATCACTTTTAAATTTTTTTATATATCGTAAAGGTAGTAACCCCCGAAATTCGGGTGAGTATTTAGCTCAAAATTTATTTAAAGAACATCGTGAAAGACAACAATTAATCTGGTATTGCTAGAGACCTGCACGGTTAAAAATTTCGGTTTAAATTTTAAACTTTTTGGACTACACATATGACCAAATTAAATTTAGTTTCAAATACAAACCTTTCAAGTTAAGAAAAAAGAGAGTTGGGTTTAGAATTTAAACAGTTCGGTTTAAATTTTAAACCCAAACAATTTCTATTATGAAACCTAGAAACTAGTATTAAAACATTTTGGTTTGATTTTTAAACAAATAGGGCCTATATTTGAAACTACGAACTTTTTGGTTTTAATTTTAAACCACTCATAGCAAAACCATCATTTTCTCGGCTGCTTGGACTAAAATTTAAACCAGAATATATTAAAAACTCCTTAAAACTATTGACTGGTTTAAAAAGTGGACTATAAAAGATTAAAAAAGGCAGCAGTCCCAGCTCGGTTTAAAATTTTTTTGTTTTTGAACTCATATATTTTTATTGCGATCTGTTTTTTTTCTTTTTAACATTAAGCAATATCTGAAACTTAAATACTAAATTAGAAAATAATCATGATTGGAGTACACCCAGTGGCGCAACCATATTCTATTCGCAGGTATTCAATGTTATTAGAGATCTAATATTGATTTCCTTTTAAGGCGCTGGAATGACACTGTATGAGAAGTGAGTGTAGAAATAAGAGGATTTGGGTGATCATGAATTTTTTGTCGGTGCGCCAAGGCGTGCTTTTTAATTTCGGAAGCAGCAGTAGGCATTTTAAGGTCACGGTGTATTTGGTTGTTTGTGACATAGAGCGGAGCGTTCACAATCATTCTAAGAGTTTTTTATTGGAATCTTTGGAGTATTTCTATATTGTAGGTTGCTGCAGAGCCCCNAAACATTTTGGTTTGATTTTTAAACAAATAGGGCCTATATTTGAAACTACGAACTTTTTGGTTTTAATTTTAAACCACTCATAGCAAAACCATCATTTTCTCGGCTGCTTGGACTAAAATTTAAACCAGAATATATTAAAAACTCCTTAAAACTATTGACTGGTTTAAAAAGTGGACTATAAAAGATTAAAAAAGGCAGCAGTCCCAGCTCGGTTTAAAATTTTTTTGTTTTTGAACTCATATATTTTTATTGCGATCTGTTTTTTTTCTTTTTAACATTAAGCAATATCTGAAACTTAAATACTAAATTAGAAAATAATCATGATTGGAGTACACCCAGTGGCGCAATCATATTCTATTCGCAGGTATTCAATGTTATTAGAGATCTAATATTGATTTCCTTTTAAGGCGCTGGAATGACACTGTATGAGAAGTGAGTGTAGAAATAAGAGGATTTGGGTGATCATGAATTTTTTGTCGGTGCGCCAAGGCGTGCTTTTTAATTTCGGAAGCAGCAGTAGGCATTTTAAGGTCACGGTGTATTTGGTTGTTTGTGACATAGAGCGGAGCGTTCACAATCATTCTAAGAGTTTTTTATTGGAATCTTTGGAGTATTTCTATATTGTAGGTTGCTGCAGAGCCCCCGAACTTAACGTTGCTGTTGCTGCACAACTAAAGTGGCTACATTTAGCTTCTTTTCTGCCAACTGTTAGTCCTAGTGACATCCTCCAATATGTGGAAAAGCACTCTGGAATCAGTAAAGATCTCATGTCCTGCTTCAGTCTGGTTAAAAAGGACGTCGAAACCAATACTTTAAAGAGGGTTAACTTCAAATTGGGTGTTCCTGAAGATGTATTCGGTAAACTTCCCAAGCCTGAGATTTGGCCCGCTAAGGTCACTGTACGCCCATTTCGTTTTTTTCAACGGAAACCAATCCAGTCGGCCAAAACCTAACATTTGAAAGTTTGAAGGAATATTCGGAACGTGACGGTGCGCCCCTTCCGTTTTCTTCAGCAGCCCGAAAGACTAAGGTTCTGACAGTCAACGACTTATTATATACTTCTAAGCCTATTAATGAATTAAGAAGAACTTATACGCTTTATTATCAGAATGTAAGTGGTATGCGTACAAAATCCTCTCAATTTCATCGTAGTGTTGTTTCACATGAATATGATATATTAGCTTTAACTGAGACTTGCTTGAACGAAAATTTTTCTTCCAATGAATTTTTTGATAGTTATTATCATATATTTCGTAAGGATCGTTGCCCTAATGCCACTGGTCTCGAGAGGGGTGGTGGTGTCCTACTTGCGGTCAGAGCCAATTTATGCAGCAAACTTATTCCTATTAATTATTATGATGGGGATGTGGAACAAATTTGTGTTAGAGTAAAATTTGCTGGCAATAAAACAGTAGTTTTTCTATTGTCTTATATTCCACCCAGCAGCGACCTCGCTGCCTACAAAAAGCATATGGACAACTTAACCTCTATAATAAATAATGCTAATCCGTCTGATGAGATAATATATTTAGGCGATTTTAATTTAAGTAACGTCTCTTGGCTAAGCGATTCGAATAATATTTTACCAACTAATCTCAGAACGGACATCGATATGCTAGTTGTAAGCATATTGTTTTCGTATAGCCTGAAGCAATGTAACTCTTATCCCAATAACAATGGTAGATTCCTTGATCTAATTTTTGGGTCAGCTGATCTTCGACTATCATGTTCGGAGTGTTCGTCTCCTATTTTAGAAAATAGTCTTCACCATAATGCCTTGGTGGCTCATTTTGATTATTATAGCTTCGATAAAAAACCTACTGAATCTGCTGTTGAATATAATTATTTTAGTGCTGACAGTGTAGCGATGAATGACTTTTTACTAGCCACCGATTGGGCTTTCCTGAACTCCTCTATTGGACCAGATACTTCTTACGCTATTTTGCTACAACGACTTTCGTTAGCTATCTGCAGTTTCGTACCTCTAAAGCGAATAGTTCCAAACAATAAACCACCCTGGTTTAACTCGAAACTGAGTAACCTAAAGAATATTAAAAATAAAGCTTTTAGAAAACATAGAATGAGTACTGATGAAGTTGATCGACTTAACTATGTAAGACTTAAAAAGAATTTCGATTGTCTTAATAAGTTTCTATTTAAACAATACATGCTTAAACTCGAATCGAAATTGAAATCAAATCCATCTAGTTTCTGGTCCGTTATAAACTCTAAAAGAAAGACCAATGGTTTCCCGACAAGCATGGAGTATGATGGTGAAGTGTCCAATAATACGTAAGATACCTGTAATTTGTTTGCTAAATTATTTCATAAGGTCTACTCAAAGTTTACCACTTCATCAATTTCTGCATTGCATAACTCGTCTTTACCACCAATCTCGTTCTTCGACATTACCGTCGATGATGTTCTTCTGTCAATTTCAAAGTTGACAAGCAGCGCAAAATCTGACAGTGACGGTCTTTGTCCGTTATTTTTCAAAATTTGTTCCGATACCGTTGCAGATCCTTAGGCACTTCTCTTTCGACAATGTCTGAACTGCGGAACTTTCCTAGATTCGTGGAAACTATGTTCAATAAATCCTATATTTAAGTCTGGCGACCGTAATGATATTTGCAACTATAGACCTATAGTTAAACAAAGCACCCTGGCAAAGATATTTGATCGCATTCTTCAACGTAAGCTGTTCGATCACATTAGCAATGCTATTGTGGAATGTCAGCATGGACTTTTTCCTGGGAGGTCTACTTCCACCAATTTAGCCTTAGTCACTAATCAAATTGTCGATGCTTTTGAGACTCAGGCGCAACTCGACGTCATTTACACCGACTTCTCAAAAGCATTTGACAAAGTTGATCACTCAATTCTGCTACGTAAATTGAAATTGTATGGAATCAATGGAAAACTGTTGAAATTTTTCTCCAGTTTTCTATCGAATAGGAAACTTTTTGTGTCAATTGGAGGCGTTAAATCATCTTTGCTTATCGATGCTTGGTCAGGAATTCCACAAGGGACTCACTGTGGTCCTTTATTGTTCCTTATCTTTATCAATGACCTGCCACAACAATTTAAATTCGCTAAATGCTTAATGTTTGCAGATGATGTTAAACTGTTTTTAACAGTACGTAATATTTCTGACTGCAGTAACTTACAATCTGACCTTGATTCCTTTGCCGGATGGTGCAATAACAATAACTTATTTTTAAATACAATAAATGTCGCGTTGTTTCCTATTCAAAAAAGGTTGGCACCACTATTTTCAACTATAAAATAAATGCTCAATCGTTGAACCGTTCTTGTGAGATTAAAGATCTGGGTATATTATTTGACTCCAAACTCTCTTTCGCTAGTCACATTGACTTTATTGTTTCAAAATCTTTTGCAATGATTGGTTTTATTAGACGTAATTCCGGAGACTTTAAAGATCCAATGACATTGAGATCACTTTACATTTCTTTGGTAAGAAGTCGTCTCGAATACTGCTCATTTATATGGAACCCATTCTACGAAGTACAGTCATGTAAAATTGAGAGAGTTCAGAAAATATTTACTAAAATCGCTTTGCGTATGCTTCGTTGGCCTGATGGCCTCCCATCATATACCAGCAGACGTAAATTACTTGGGCTCCAGGCTTTGTATGAGAGAAGAACTTGTTCCTCGCTCTTGTTTGCCTATAACATAACTAACTCGAATATTAAATGCTCTGATTTGTCTAATTTATTCATCCCCTATATTCCACCGCGTAATCTTCGGCATACTAGATTATTTATCGAAGTAACTCATAAAACAAATTATGCAATGAATGAACCAATCGTTAAAACTATACATCTAGCAAATCGATATAGCAGCGTTCTTAATTTTAATAGTAGTTTATATAAATTTAAACTTGAATTGTTTTTATTTTTAACTAGTCTGTAAGAAAGTTTGTACTTTTTAGACTGAAATAAATAAAAATAAATAAAATTGTATTCCGTATGTCCATACTGGTATTAAAGCACATGAATAGAGTAAAAGCTTACTCTCGAGTGAGACTTGAGACTTCGGGTTCAGTAACCAATGTAAATTTCTGAGCTTCATTCCCAGTGCTTTGCGTTTAGTGAAAATATAAGTTTTCCACGTAAGCTTGCTGTCGAGGTGCATGCCTAAGTATTTTGTCGCATCACGCTGTGGAATATCCACGTTATTGAGTTTTACGGGCGGGCAGGTTTTACGTTTAAGGGAGAACGTAACCTGGACAGACTTTGTTTCATTTGGCTTAATTCGCCAATCTTTCAGCCATTTTGTTATTTTGTTGAAGCCATTTTGGAGTTTAACCGAGGCGATTTTTGGAAGGGTGTCCATTGCGAGAATTGCAGTATCATCTGCAAATGTACCAACAATTGCTCCCTCGGATGCTGGTAAATCATATATGTATAACAGGTAAAGGATGGGACCCATCACACTGCCTTTAGGTACACCAGCTGAACTTTCGTAGAGTTCAGACTGCTCCTCGCCTTGCTTAACAAAGAAAAATCGATTTTTGAGATAGGACTCGATAAAGATATACTAGTTTATCGGGAGGGTAGTCTTTATTTTGTAAAGTAAGCCATCATGCCATACTCGATCGAAAGCTTGAGATATATCGAGGAATTCAGCTGTACAATACTTTTTGTGTTCGAATGCAGTTTACAAGCCTGTTAACTTGTTCGATTGTGCTGTGTTTTTTTCCTAAAACCGAATTGGTGATCTTTGTTCTATTACTGGCATCAATATTTTGAGAAAAAGAGTCTCCCGAATTTTAGAGGCGATGGGTAGCAAACTGATTGGACGATATGACTCAACTCTGTCTGCACTTTTTCCTGGTTTAGGAATCATTTTTACCGGGGAAACTTTCCATTGAGGTGGAACGAAACCAGATGAGAGAATTGCGTTATAAATACAAGTTAGGAAAGTGATTCCTTATTCGGGGAGATGTTTTAATATTTCTCCAGTGATTAGATCGTAACCGGGAGCCTTCTTAGCTTTGAGTTTTTTGATCGCTTCCTTAACCTCAGCTTTTGAAATTTTTTTTATGGGTGGGTCCATTTGTTAGGTTTGTTCGAGAGTCTGTCTTACTTTTTGTGCAGGGTTCAATTTCATGCGGAGCAAACACGTTTTTTAGGTGACGTGCAAATGTGCTTGCTTTTTCGAGATCACTTTTAGCCCATTGGTTGTTTTCCATTCTGATCGCAGGTTGTGCCAGATTTATTAAACCCACATTTTTGACCGTGTGATAACCCAGGATAATTACTAAGTTCTTAAAGTACCTTACTCTACTCAAAGCTTCGTAAAGTGGGCCGTGAGGAAATAGTCGTCTTTAAAGTATAGTCCAACCTTTCATAATATCTACCAAGAGCGTTATTAGTCGTAATCTGAAAAGCAATAATCACTGAAAATTGGCGCTGTTAATGGTGAAAGGCATTTAGTATCACACTTTTAAACTAACGCTTTCTTAGCACTTTCAGTACAAAAATTCAATCACTGATTCTAAAAATTTTACCATATGTATTCCGGCGAATTTTGGATCGTTCATTTTAAAAATCACGTCAAAAAATTTGTAAAGCTTTGAGGTTTGCCGTCATTCAGGGTTCTTTCTAATGGTCAGTGATATCCTAGGTGTTTAAAAAAGAAAGTGATCTGAACTATTTTTATTTTTTGCTTTCGTGAAATATATTTCAAAGCTATGAATAATACCAAATACCTTTTCCGAGTCTTAATTCCACGGAAAATTGGTTAATATTTTTCAATTGATTATATTACTCACTATTGACTTTTCTGCCACTTTTTACTTTAGTGACAAACACGGTCAACTGCAACTGCAGCTTGCGCTTTAATTTGATATCGTGGTCACACAAGTAATGGCGTTTCAACACAACTAATGGCGTTTCATATACTTGCCGCATTGCCACGTACATCGTTTTAAACATATATCTAATAATAGTTGCGTTCCCTAACTCGCAGGAAGTTGCAAGAATTTACAGGAATTTACCAGAAAGCGTTCCCGTACTCGGTTCTCTGCTTCTTTTGCTTTTTGACAGTTTTACAGGTTTTAACCCAGAAATGTTGGGAACGCAACTAATGTTGCAGTATTAACACATGAGTATTTATAATGCTGTGACTACACGTTACATTTTAATCTACTACAGCTCGGCGAGTGTTGGGCGTGGATCAATTAATTTTTTAATTATCTTGTTAATTGATTGAAAAAGTAATTGCAATTAAATTAATTGCAATTAAACTTTTAATTGCGCTTTGCTACAATTAACAATTAATTTATTGTTTATTGCTATTCTTCACTACAACTAACAATTAATTAATTGTTAATTATAATTATCCACAATTAGACTAGATCTTAATTGTTAATTGTTCTTACAATTAAAATTTGCCCAACACTGAGCTCGGCCAACCTGACGCACAGTGGTTCCATATAGGAAAAAAGCTGACCAAAAGTCAAAATCAAATCAGACCAAGTTGAAATTGCTTACTTTTAGGTTTTCTGGGTCGCTTATTACAAATTTGATGCCAGATTCTAAGATTTCAAAATGGCGTATCCAATATGGCGGACTGAATACTTAACAAATCATTTAATCTCAATTTAAATCACTAGATATTGGTTTATGGGGTCGCTATTACGAATTTGATGTAAGATTTAAAAAATTCAAAATGGCGAATCCAATATGGCGGACTGAATATTAAAAATATCGCTCAACAAAAATTGCAAACATGGGGTTTTGGGGGTTGCTAACTACTATAATAACACGGTGCTATAGCAAAAATCACGAAATCAACCCGAAACAAAACTTAGTGTAGATTGTACAATATGAAAATAGTTTTATGATATTTAGATTGTAGGTGGGGTCGCGTACAATATGAAACTTGGTTTATTCTATTTAGTTCCTGAACTCTCCTTTTTTTAACCTCTTATTTTCGTACTAGATCCACTTATCTTGATTACACGGTGCTACAAAAAAAGTCATGAAATACACCCGAAACAAAACCTAGTGCAGGTTGTAGCTATGATCGAGTACAACATAAAAATAGGTTCCGTATGGTTCCTAAATCTATCATTTTTATTTTATTTAAAAACAACCGCTATGACGTACTTGGTGCACTTATCTATTAACAGTTTGAATATTTTCCATCCGATTTTAAAAAACAAACATGTTTTGAAAAGACGATTGATAGACCTTTAAACCAATGTATATCAGTATGTCGTTAAACTTAGCTTGTGGGGAGTTTTCATCGGTTGAACCTTAATAAGCTTCTATTTTTCTTAATTTTTTCCGCTTCGATCATCGCTGATTTAAAATTTTTCTATGAAAGTTCCTAAATATGTAGTATTTACCTAAAATAATCTTAATAAGAGCTATTTTATACATAAACTTTTAAAAACCATTGTAATTAATGTGATAGTCTGCAAGAATAAAATTTTCTGCAGACTAATAAATAAATTAAATTAAATAAATAAAAATTGTCAAAGTAAAGCAATTTAAGCAAAAGTAAGGTCTAGAATTTATATGTGTGTATGTGGCGGACGTTTAGATTTTTTGAGCAGTGTGTCTAAAGAGTTCATCAATATTTAGTTACTCAAAATTTATATACACAATGGCTTTTAAGCAAAAAATTTAGTTTTGATAAAATTTATGGAAAATGGGCGGGACACCGCCCACTTATATCATATATGCGTATCTAATTAACTACTTGACCGACCTCAGCATCACCTTACAGCTGTTGGTTTGCAATTGGACTGCCTTTACTGTTCCCAATACATGTTTTGAATACTCGCCAAATCGGATTATAATAAAGATTTTTAGTAATAACTCAACCCCAGCGCCAACTGGCGGATTAAATTGTGAAACTAAACTATCCAGAGTCCCATTCAAACACACACACAAAACTTTGTTGAAACTCCTCCAGCCACTCACAAACATACCTACAGAAGAATTATATACACATTCAAAGATAAGGAAAAGCCACTAAGTTTGTACTTTGCCATGCCCTCTTTTCAAACAGCCTACTTTTCTCCATGAGTAAGGGATTGATTTCATATATCTCCATACGAAGTTCCAGTACTGCACAATGAACACTTCCAGAGATATGGAGTATGAAATCCGGCTTGTATGGTAGGTGCCACGCCCCCTTTTTCAATATCTCCATATTTTCTCCTTGACTACGCGATTAATTTCATATGTCTCCAAACCAAGTTCCGGTATTCTAGAGATATGCAATAAGAAAAATTCGACTTTTATGGGAGGTGCCACGCCGGTATAAAGTTCCAGTACTCTACCATAAACACTTCCAGAGTTACTTATTATGTAAAATTCGGTTTATATGGGAAGTACCACGCCTCTTTTTCAAATAATCCAAATTTTTATTCATGAGTATGCGATTGAGTTCATATTTCTCTATACTAAGTTCTAGTACGCTGCCATGAACATTTCCAGAGATATACAGTATGAAAAATTCGGTTTGTATATGAGGTGCCACGCCCCTTTTCTAATAACTCCAACTTTTCTCAAGAGTATGCGATTGTTTTCATATATTTTCGTACCAAGTTCAAACATTTCTCCAGTTTTTCTCAGGAGTATGCGATTGATTTCATATACATAGTATCTTCATACCAAGTTCCAGTACAGTGATGGGCTTTTGTACTTAAAGTACCACTTTGGGTACTAAATACACAAATACTTAGTATTTTGAGATGACTAAATACCCAAGTACTATTTACTTAGGTATTTAGGAGCTGCTAAATACCCAAGTACTATTTACTTAGGTATTTAGGAGCTGCTTGGGGATGCAAAATACTTTCACTAAAGTACCAAGGTATTTAGTCGATGGCTAAATACTTTCAAACTAAATACTGCATAGTTTAGGAGAAATTTAGAGAATTAACACCTCAACTTACTTTACCACAACTCACTTCACCTCTCCTCAAATCAACTCACCACATACAAACTCACCACACCTCACCTAAACTCACCACACCTCCTACTGGTACACCAAAATCCGCCAAATCTTAACCCACCACAGTTGAACTCATCACACTCGTTCTCACCACACCTCACCTAAACTCACCACACCTTAATTTGGGAACTTTTTCTGGATTTGAGAGATACTTCAGACTAAATCAGGATTTAGAAGACCATTTCGGGGTTTTCGGGACTATTTTGGGATTTTCGAAGCTATTTCGTAATTCTTTAGGGATTCCCGGAAACTGTTTAAGATTTTCGCGATTTTCGAAACAACTTTCAAAATATTTAGGGATTTTTGGGACTAGTTTTGGAATTTTTGGGACTTTCGAGATTCTCGGAGTTAATAGCGGGCCTTTCGGCAGTATTTCGGTATTCTCAGAATTGTTGGGACTTTTGGACTATTTTTGGATTTTTAGGATTAATTTCTAGCTTTTGGGACTTTCGGGACTGTTTCCGGATTTTTGGGACTTTCGGGATTCTCCGACGTAATATCGGGATTTTCGGGACTAATTTCGAAATGTTGTGACTTATATCGGACTTTTGGGACTATTTCCAGATTTTTGGAACTTATTTTGGATTTATGGGATTTTCGGGAATAATTTCGGGACTGTTGGGACTTTCGGGACTATTTAGGGATTTTTGGGGCTCGTGTGATTGTCGGGAGTAATTTAGGTATTTTTGGGACTTTCGGGACTATTTTCAGATTTCTGGGACTTATTTAGGATTTTTGGAACTTTCGGGTCTATTTCGAGATTGTCGGGAGTAATTTCGGGACTTTCGGGACAGTTTCCAGATTTTTAGGAATTTTGGACTACTTCGGGATTCTCAGGAATAATTTCGGATTTTCGGGCGTATTTCGGGATTTTTGGGACTTTGTTTTGGATTTTTGGGACTTTCGGGATCATTTCGGGATTTTCCGGACTAATTTAGGATTTATGGGACTTTCGGAACTATTTCAGGATTTTTGGGACTTTCTGGACTATTTCATAATTCTCGGAATATATTTCGGTAACTTTGGGGCGGCCGAAGGCCGCCTACGCAGAAAGTTGTTCTCTGCAAAAGGTGTTCAGCTCCTTTTCTTCGCAAAACAGAAAGGAGAATTCTACTGCCTGAGGGTTATAA
>NW_016157220.1:53177-58869 GCF_001687245.7 Rhagoletis zephyria | reverse complement strand
GCGGCCGAAGGCCGCCTACGCAGAAAGGTGTTCTCTGTAAAATGTGTTCAGCCCCCCCTTCTTCGGCAACACAGAAATAATAATTCTACTAAGTAAAAATTCCGAATTAAAAATCCGCTTTTATTATTCAAAATTCCAGTCTGGTAGCACTAAGTTGTATGTTATTTTGCTATCTTATTCATCGTTTATATGAAAACTTTAACAATAAATTATATAAGAACTATAGGGTTGCTAGAAAAAAAGGGGGTTGTTTTGAAATCAAGGGGTCCTATTCTACCCCCCCTCATCCACCCTTTTTCTAGAATTTGCCGTCCGTCTACTAAAATTTTCCCGTATATCGATTTTTTTGGGACTAATTTTGGATTTTCGGGACTATTTCCAGATTTTTGGGACCTATTTCGGATTATATGGGGTTTTCAGGATTCTCTGGAATAATTTCGGGATATTTAGGACCTTCGGGAGTATTTCGGGATATCCGGGACTTATTTCGGATATTTGGGACTTTCGGGACTATTTCGGGATTCAGGGAACTATTCGGATTTTTGGGACTACATTTGGATTTTCGGGACTATTTCCAGATTTTTGGGACCTATTTCGGATTTATGGGGTTTTTAGGATTCTCTGGAATAATTTCGGGATTTTTAGGTCCTTCGGGAGTATTTCCGGATATCCGGGACCTATATCGATATGTATTTTGAATGACTTCATAATGATTGTGGAACCAAGGAGCGTTTCCTAGGTTGCATGAGAGTTAGGAAGCGGGGGTGCGCAAATAATGGCTAGCGAACAAATGGTAATTGCAATGCGCGAAATATATGTTTGTCCGTATGTGATGCGTGAATTTAGAGGAACTATGTACTAGCAAATATCAGGGAACTCCCATATACCAAAACGAAGAAATGAAAAAACGGCCCGAAAGTCCCAAAAATTCCGAAATACAGCCAAAAACACCGAAATTACTCCCGACAATCTCGAAATACACCCGAAAGTTCCAGAAATCTTAAATAAGTCCCAAAAATCTGGAAATAGTCTCGAAAGTCCCAAAAATACCCAAATTACTCCCTTTAATCCCGAAATAGTCCCGAGAGCCCCAAAAATCCCTAAATAACCCCGAAGTCCCAACAGTCCCGATATTAGTTCCGAGAATCCCGAAATAGTCCGAAAGTCCGAAAAATCCAAAAATTGGTCCCAAAAATCCCAAATTAGTTCTCAAAATCCCAAAATTCCTAAATTAATCCCAAGAATGGAGAAATAGTCCCGAAAGTCCCAAAAGTCTGAAGTAAGTCCCAAAAATCCCGAATTAGTTCCCAAAGTCCCAAAATTCCTAAATAAGTCCCAAAAATCTCGCAATGGTCCCGAAAGTCCCACAAATGGAGAAATGGTCCCAAAAATCCGAAATTATTTCAAAAAATCCCGAAATACTCCTGAAAATCCCGAAATGATCCCGAAAGTTCCAAAAATCCAAAATTAGTCCCAAAAAATTCGATATACTCCCGAAAGCCCCAAAAATCCCGAAAATAGTTCCGAGCATCCCGAAATAGTCCCAAATATCCGAAATACGTCTCAAAAATCCTGAATTAGTTCTTAAAGTACCAAAATTCCTAAATAAGTCCCAAAAATCTCGAAATGGTCCCGAAAGTCCACAAATGGAGAAATAGTCCCGAAAGTCCCAAAAATCCGGAAATAGGTCCCAAAAGTCCCGAATTAGTTCTCAAAATCCCAAAAGAACTAAATTAATCCCAAGAATGAAGAAAGTCCCAAAAATCCGAAATTAGTTCAAAAAATCCCGAAATACTCCTGAAAACCCTGAAATGGTCTTGAAAGTCTCAAAAATCCAAAAAAGACCCAAAAAATCGATTTGCTCCCGAAAGCCCCAAAAATTCCAAAATTAGTCCCAAAAATACCGAAATATGTTCCGACAATTACGAAATAGTCCCGATAGTCCCAAAAATCCTTAAATAGTTTGGAAAGTCCCATAGTTCCTAAATTATCCCAAAAATCCAAAACAAAGTCCCAATAGTCCCAAAAATCTGGAAATACACTCGAAAATCTGAAATTATTCCCGAGAAACCCGAAATAGTGCCGAGAGTCCCAAAAATCTGGAAATAGACCCGGAAGTCCCAAAAATACCGAAATTACTCCCGACAATCCCTAAATAGTATCGAAAGTCCCAAAAATTCAAAATGAGTTCCAAAAATCCAAAAACAGTCCCGGAGTCCCAAAAATCCCGAAAGTTACAAAAATCCCGAAATTAGTCCCCAAAATACGGATTTTAGTTCCGAGAATCTCGAAAGTCCCAAAAAACTCGAAGCAGACCCGAAAGTCCGAAATAAGTCCCAAAAATCCGTAAATAGTCCCGACGTAGTCTAGAAAATCCCGATATTAGTTCCGAGAATCCCAAAATCTCAAACAAAGTTTCCGGGAATCCCTAAAGAATTACGAAATAGCTTCGAAAATCCCGAAATATTCCCGAAAACCCCGAAATAGTCTCGAAAATTCTGATTTAGTCTGAAGAATCTCTAAAATCCCGAAATAGATCCCAAATTAAGGTGTGGTGAGTTGATTTGAGGAGAGGTGAAGTGAGTTGTGGTAAAGTAAGTTGAGGTGAGTGTAAGGTGAGGTGTCAATTCTCTAAATTTCTCCTAAACTATACAGTATTTAGTTTGAAAGTATTTAGCCATCGACTAAATACCTTGGTACTTTAGTGAAAGTATTTTGCATCCCCAAGGTACCTGAGTACTTTGGACCAGAGTATTTAGCGCCTGCTAAATACTTTCGTTTTTTGTACTTTGGTATCTAGCAGCTCCTAAATACTCAAGTTTTTCTTACTTTAATATCTAATAGCTCCTAAATACCTAAATACTTTTTACTTGAGTATTTAGCACCACCTAAATACCTAAGTAAATAGTACTTGGGTATTTAGCAGCTCCTAAATACCTAAGTAAATAGTACTTGGGTATTTAGCAGCTCCTAAATACCTAAGTAAATAGTACTTTGGTATTTACAACAACACAAAATACCTAAATACTTTTGTACTTAGTACTTAATACTTAGTAAATACAATTTTGCCCATCACTGTTCCAGTACTCTACCGTAAACATTTCCAGAGATACTTGTTATGAAAAATTCGGTTTATATGGGAGGTGCCACGCTCCCTTTTCAAATAGTCCTGATTCTTCTTCATGAGTATGCGATTGATTTCATATATCTCCGTACCCATTTCCAGTGCGCTTTTACAATAGCTCCAATTATTCTCAAGAGTATGCGCTTCATTTCATACACATAGTACCTCCATACCACGCTCCAGTACTCTATCAAGAACATTTCCAGAGATATACAGTAGGAAAAATTCGGTTGTATATGAGGTGCCCCGCCCCTTTTCCAAGAACTCAAATTTTTCTAAATGAACATATGATTGATTTCATATATTTTCGTACCAAGTTCAAAAAATTTACCATGAACGCTTCCAGAAATATGCAGTATGAAATATTCGGGTTGTATGGGAGGTACTACGACCTCTTTTCCAATAGCTCCAATTTTTCTGCAAGCATATGCGATTGATCTTATATATCTCCACACCAAGTACCAACATTTTACCATGAACATTTCCAGAGATATGGAATATGAAATATTCGGTTTGTATGGGAGGTTCCATGCCCCTTTTGTATGTCGAGATTTTTATTATCCTATATATAACCTTCCTTTGAACGTCTGCGGCTTGTGTCCAAAATTTCGAAAAAAATCGGTTCAGCCATTCCCGAGCTTTGCGATATACATATAATCTATGTTGTAGATGGATGGATGCTACTTTTAATATTGCGCTCACTTAGTACGTACATAAGAACATAGTAGAAGGGGTTTTATGCGCAATTACATACATACATATGTATGCACATAAATATTCATATACAAATGTAAGTGCTAACAGCAATGTTAATTGCTCCTTGTACATACATATGTAATTGCCTACATTCTTTATCCGTGAACTGTACATGCACATTTGTTTTTTTTTTAACATAAGAATCAAGAATCATATTTTTAAGATGTATTTAAACGTTTTCTTTTTTGCCTAAGACAATGAGAGGCAGAACCTATAACGAAAATTAAAAAAAAAAAATCGGTACAGCCGATCTCGTGCCTTGCGAACAGAAAAAAGCGGCTTTCAAAATATATATTAGTATACATAGATAATAGTAGTAGTAATTGTCAGACATGGTGCTAGTTTTCATCGGGTAAAATTTTAAATCCCCCTATTTTTCTTAATTTTCCAACTTTGACAATCGCTACTATAAAATATTTTAATGTATTTGTCTAAAAATTTTTTTTTTCAAACAAATTGATACCTTACCCATTGCATAGGATAAAAATCGTCGAAGTTAAGCAATTCCAGTAGAAATAGGGCCTTGAATTTATATGTGTGTATGGACCGGACGTTCAGATATTTTGAGCAGTGGGGCTAAGGAACTCATGAATATTTACTCAAAATTGATATAAATTAGCTGCTTAAGCTCCGTCTTGAAAATTTCTACAGTCGGGCAAAACTCACGTGATCCACCCAAATATCGGTAATATCAAAAAACTCTAAGTTAGCTTTATTTTAGGGGGAGTAGGTTTTGTCCGATTTCAAAAATATTCAACAAGGTGCTTAAGGAGGCTAAGCACAATGTGAGGTTGAGATCGGTCAAGCAGTTTTTGAGATACGCATATATGATATAAGTGGGCGGTGCCGCGCCCATTTTCATAAAATTTTATCAAAACATAATTCTTTGCTTAAGAGCCATTGTATATACAGATTTGGAGTAAATATTGAAATTCTCCTTAGACACACTGTAAAAGAATGAAACGCTTATATGTAGCGTGCAACTAGAATTGTGCCTGGCTTGAGTAATGCAATTGGCAAGTGTAAGCTGAACTGTGCCTTTGAACGTTTGGTGTTGAATTCCCGCTGAGGTCATTATGACTTATGTGGGTCATGATGGCATTGATATCGTGTGCGGTCGATATTTGTAAATGCATTAGAGTGGTATATTTACTGTAATACTACACCTTCCGCCTTAAAAAAAAAAAGTGGATCTATATAATTGCAGTCAATTCTATATATCCATTTTTAACGACTTAATGACCTACTTAATACTTAGTTGCGCTTACAAAATTTTAATTGCTTTTCGGGTCATATTGCCATTATTGCATGAAGTGTTTGTTATGGTTTCTTTTTTTTCTTTCTTTGTGTTTACATTTGTTTTANAAAAATGGATCTATATAATTGCAGTCAATTCTATATATCCATTTTTAACGACTTAATGACCTACTTAAGGCTTAGTTGCGCTTACAAAATTTTAATTGCTTTTCGGCTCATATTGCCATTATTGCATGAAGTGTTTGTTATGGTTTCTTTTTTTTCTTTCTTTGTGTTTACATTTGTTTTACATGTGTTATGTTTTGCTGACTTTTCTTTTTTATTTTTATTTTCATTTTTTGAACATGATGTGTCATATTTTATTTCTTTGACTTGTGTGCCTGTTTAACCAAATGAGTAAACTGGAGTGCTTATTGTTAGGTTGTGTTTTTTTTTTGTTATTACTAGTGGTGTTATACTGCTTTAAGTCTATTCTTATGAATTATGATTTCTTTATTGTTTTTATTGCTATTTCCTATGCTATGTGGTATTAAAGTAAAATTGTTATTCTTATCA
>NW_016157220.1:50838-51792 GCF_001687245.7 Rhagoletis zephyria | reverse complement strand
AACAATTCTTTACCAAGAAATACGTTTATGGTAAAATTTTGGAAAATGGGCGTGGCACCGCCCACTTATGATCACATATAAGTATATCGGTAACCGTTCTACCAATTTGTACCAAACTCGGTATGGTTATTGTACTTGCCACGTGTAAGCAAAACGTTGAAAATTATTGAAATCGGACTAAAATAACGGCCGATTCTCATATAACGGTGTAATTTAAGAAATGCTTTAAACTTCAATATTTCGAAATTGAAGGACGCTAATTAACCCAAATTGATACACCTCGGCTTACCAACTAGCGGAAGGTTTCGGAAGGGTGAAAAAACATATATTTAATACTTGCGCCGGGTATTTAATGTTCGGCTCCGCCCGAACTTAGACTTTCTTACTTGTTTCAGTATTACTTGTGCTGATGCTTTTTGCTGTTGATCTTGTTGTTATTTTCAATATTTTACTTGCTTCCACTGACATATCTTTTAAGTTTGTGATTGTTATGCGGGATAATGCATCTGCAATGTGGTTTTCCTTTCCGGCGATATACTCCACTTCAAAATCGTACTCTTCTAAATCGAGTCTTACTCGAGTCAGTTTTGATGAAGGACTCTTCATTGAGAATAGGTATGTTAAGGGACGGTGGTCGGTTTTAACTAGAAATTTTCTGCCATAGACATATGGTCTGAAGAAGGTTATGACCCAATGGATTGCGGCCAATTCCTTTACTATTGTGGCTTTGTTGATTTCACCTTTTGTGAATGACCTAGAAGCGTAGGCAATTGGTAACTGTTTGCCATCGTGTTCTTGGCTAAGGACTGCCCCACAAGCGTACCCACTAATGTCTGTTGTTATGCAGAATTCTTTATCGAAATCTAGGTATTGCAGAAGTTTTGGTCTAATTAATGCTTCCTTTAAGTAGACAAAAGCTTTTTGACATTCTTCTGTCCATTCGAAGGAAACATT
>NW_016157220.1:25074-47839 GCF_001687245.7 Rhagoletis zephyria | reverse complement strand
TTCCTAAGCAAAATTAATTTTGCTCTTGGTTAAGCGGCCATGAGGCGTGCTCAATTTATCTTAACTTATTTATACTATCCTTTTAATTTTTTTTCCTTTGCTGTCTTGGAGGGGTCTGGTTGCTGTGCTGCCAGTCAGATTCCTTCAAATATTCCACCCTTTATGCGAGTATGAAAATAGTGACCTCCTGTTCGCTGAAATGACGTTGCTGCTTGGCAATGGACACCAACTTGTTCATTTTGAAGTTGACACGTTGGCCGGTTGGCAAGGATGTGTAGCGATTTCTCTGGATGTTTACTGCTACGATAGCTGGTAGTGGAACGATATTCTCCAAGTTGGANCGATAGCCGGTAGTGGAACGATATTCTCCAAGTTGGTCGTACACAAAATTGTTGGAGCAAATAAACCAAGTAAATTGCCAATTGAAGAAGTGAAAGTAGTGGAATGTTGTCCTGCCAGTACGGAGGGAGCTTGCCACTATAAAAGGCAAGGCAGGATCCTTTGCCGCTTAAAGGCAGCTTGCCACTATGAAAGGCAAGTTGCCGCTAGATCAGGCAGCAGCTTTTGCACTTGAAGGCAACTTGCCGCTATAAAAGGCAAGTTGCCGCAAGATCTCGCTGATCGTCACGTGAGTTGGTCAGTGTGCCTGTCTTGAGTAATGCAATTGGCAAGTGTAAGCTGAACTGTGCCTTTGAACGTTTGGTGTTGAATTCCCGCTGAGTTCATTATGACTTATGTGGGTCATGATGGCATTGATATCGTGTGCGGTCGATATTTGTAAATGCATTNAAAAGAATGAAACGCTTATATGTAGCGTGCAACTAGAATTGATTTCTTTATTCGAAATTACTTTCTTTTATACAAGATTTCTTACCCTAATTTACACTAATACTTACAAACTACAAATGTGCATATGTTATGCTAACTCTCGCACTGCCAAACTGACGCTGACGATCTGTTAAGCTGATCGTCACGCGAGTTGGTCAGTGTGCCTGGCTTGAGTAATGCAATTGGCAAGTGTAAGCTGAACTGTGCCTTTGAACGTTTGGTGTTGAATTCCCGCTGAGTTCATTATGACTTATGTGGGTCATGATGGCATTGATATCGTGTGCGGTCGATATTTGTAAATGCATAAGAGTGGTGTATTTACTGTAATACTACAACACTGCTCAAAAAATCTGAACGTCCGGTACATACAAACAAATAAATTCGAGGCCATATTTTTACTTAAATTGCTTAACTTCGACAATTTTTATCCAATTTCATTAAAATAGCTACCAATTTATTCGAAAATAAATGTTCTTTTAGGTAAATGCTACATATTTGGGAACTTTCATAGAAATATTTTAAATCAGCGATGATCAAAGCGGAAAAAATTTAGAAAAATATGGGCTTATTAAGGCTTAACCGATGAAAACTCCCCACAAGTTAATTGTAACAATACATTGTTATTCATTATTTTAAAGGTCTATAACTAATCTTTTCACAACATGTTTTGATTTTAAAATCGGGTGAAAAATAGTCAAGCAGTTAATAGATAAGTGCATCAAGCACGAACATAACGGTTGCTTTTAAATAAAATAAAAATGGAGGGCTCAGGAACTATACGGAACCTATTTTTATGTTGTACTCGACCATAGCGACAACCTACGCTAGGTTTTGTTTCGGGTGTATTTCATGACTTTTTTTGAAGCACCGTCTTATTTTTCATTAAGCAGAAGACATGTTTTGAAAAAGAGATTTAAAGAACTTTAAAATTATGTATATACTAGCAGACCCGGCGAACTTCGTCCCGCCCAAAATTAGATTTTTAATTTAACCATTTTGGTCCAACATTTTCTCGAACAGTCCACGTTTACCATTTCCATTGGCACATTCATCGGCTAAGAATATTGTTTGGTGGTCGTTTGCCACCTTAAATAACCTAGCGAAATTGTTGTGTCCATGAAGAAGTTCCCTGGCGGCAACAATGATCCCACGACAGCCGGTTCTACGTACCGGAATGACTCGGGTTTTACCCGACCAAGGGCTGTTGTTTCGGCGACCTAACCCCGCTTAGATCGTAGATACCCTTCAATCATTGTTCATCCATGGAGCAACTCCTGGCAGCCGGATTGCTCCGCATCCTTCTTCTCCGGGCGGGCGTTGAGCCCAACCCCGGACCAGAAACATATTTCTGCTGTGTTTGCCAGAATCGGTTCCATCCGAACTCCACTTAGGTTAGGTGCAACTCATGCAACGGACGGAGTCACCTAAGAACCTGCTCTGGTCTTAGGTCTCACCGGGAGTGGAACACAAGCTATGTGCCTCCCTTCAGCTCAAGCCAAACGGTACAATCATCCTCAACGGCTACCCGCTCGCGCAATGCACCCAACACCCGAGGAGCCTGCACGTCTCCGAGAAGCTCCTCTGGGCCCGTCCAACTCCCGCGTGAGTTAATATCGTTTACACGATATGAGTTCAAAAAATATATGTTTTCTATGCACGGTGAGCGTGCTTTCTTTATTTACATATTCTTAAGACTACTTTACATTTTGAATTCTTAGTTATATTTATACTATTGAAATGCGGCGGTGGTTATCGCAGTGGAAAATTCTATTGCTAGTTGTTTACTAGTCTTTATCTGTTGTTCAGCTTGTTTGCTAGTATTTGTCCTTTGTTTAGTTTGTTTACTAGTACTTGTCTATTGTTTCGTGTTTATCTTTGTTTTCTTGTGGGAAATTCCGTTTGGGTCGCTGCCTGATACTGGTTCTATGGATAACGCATTCTGCATATTAGAACGTGTTATGTCGTGACGTCAGCGGTGGCGTTGCAAACATCTCTTATCCCTTGTTAAAAAAGGTGTCCGCACCTTTTACTGTTGTTGTATTGTGAGGCGGGTCAATTATGCTTCGTATATTTCGTTTACGCGTTTTCTGTTTTTTACTTCCTGCCTTATTTTGTAGCATTGGCATATTTTGGTCGAGGAGTACACGAAGAGTGCTAGAGTTGCTAAACCGAGAATGCTATACAATGCAATTCTACCGGATGTTCTTCTATAGGTATAATAAATGTATAAATTTTTTGTATATTCGTAAATTTGTAATTGGACTCTGAAGTGAGAATTTTTAGGTTCTAAATGTTCATTAGTGTGTGAATGGATTGCATTTTTTTGTTTCTTCTTGATGGTTGAGGTATATTTTTTCATCGATGTTTGTGGAGATGTTAAATAAATAAGTTTCGGTCCTTTGATTGGATATCCGTTCCACGTGTGTTCTCCGTCTGTGATGATATTACCGTGATCTAAAACTAATAAAGGTTTATTGTTTTCTTGAATGACGTAACATTTAGTTTCCTTATCTTCTAAAAGTGGTATAGTACAATTGTCCTCTGGCAATTGTTTACATATATTTATTCCTACATAGTTCTTACATTTAGCTACTCTAGTATATTTTTTGCTACATTCAGCAATGTATTTGTCGGTAATTATTTTCCCATGTCTATCCATTAGTGGTGTTCAGCGTTGCCATTTTAGCCGTTTTCCGGCTAGATTTAGCCGGTTGCGACAGCAAACAGCCGGAAAAAATTCGATTTAGCCGGCAGCCTATTCGTTAGCCGTTTTGCAAAAAAAAATTAGCCGTTTTTAGCCGATTTTGCTTTTCGCCTTATTTTATTAAAATTCAAATATACAAGTTTTTATTTTTACAAATTTAGTGCTCCAAAATCTATTAGAAATGGCTAGTCTTACCTCTGAGAAAATTTTCATGTCGGACTGTGTTATATAAAATTGAAAAACAATCAGAAAGTGAGCCGATTTCAAAGTTTTTTGTTTTAAGCGAGTGACCCAAATACACATAAACTGGGACGCGTCATTTTAGCAGATTAAAAAGTTACAAGTTTTGCTGAAATTTTGAAGAATTTTCATAATTTTTACAGNTTGGACTCTGAAGTGAGAATTTTTAGGTTCTAAATGTTCATTAGTGTGTGAATGGATTGCATTTTTTTGTTTCTTCTTGATGGTTGAGGTATATTTTTTCATCGATGTTTGTGGAGATGTTAAATAAATAAGTTTCGGTCCTTTGATTGGATATCCGTTCCACGTGTGTTCTCCGTCTGTGATGATATTACCGTGATCTAAAACTAATAAAGGTTTATTGTTTTCTTGAATGACGTAACATTTAGTTTCCTTATCTTCTAAAAGTGGTATAGTACAATTGTCCTCTGGCAATTGTTTACATATATTTATTCCTACATAGTTCTTACATTTAGCTACTCTAGTATATTTTTTGCTACATTCAGCAATGTATTTGTCGGTAATTATTTTCCCATGTCTATCCATTAGTGGTGTTCAGCGTTGCCATTTTAGCCGTTTTCCGGCTAGATTTAGCCGGTTGCGACAGCAAACAGCCGGAAAAAATTCGATTTAGCCGGCAGCCTATTCGTTAGCCGTTTTGCAAAAAAAAATTAGCCGTTTTTAGCCGATTTTGCTTTTCGCCTTATTTTATTAAAATTCAAATATACAAGTTTTTATTTTTACAAATTTAGTGCTCCAAAATCTATTAGAAATGGCTAGTCTTACCTCTGAGAAAATTTTCATGTCGGACTGTGTTATATAAAATTGAAAAACAATCAGAAAGTGAGCCGATTTCAAAGTTTTTTGTTTTAAGCGAGTGACCCAAATACACATAAACTGGGACGCGTCATTTTAGCAGATTAAAAAGTTACAAGTTTTGCTGAAATTTTGAAGAATTTTCATAATTTTTACAGTAAGTGTGAAATCTGTTTGTAGTATATGTTGTTTGTTAAGTAATGAGCTACATATTCATAAAAAATAAAACATATTAAATAAACTAAAGAAAAATAGGCAAAACTTGCTTCAATTTTGCGTCCCAGTTTATATTTGGGCGAACGCAGCGGGAATTTTCTTCATATCGCTAGCTTAGAAAGAAAAGTTTGCTAAGTCCCATTTTTACATGAGAGGAAAAAATCTTGTGCAGAATATGGTCAGATGAACGAGTGCCCGACGACTGGAATTTAAGTGTGCTCTGCCCAATCCACAGGAAAGGTTACCCCGCCGNATGTTAAATAAATAAGTTTCGGTCCTTTGATTGGATATCCGTTCCACGTGTGTTCTCCGTCTGTGATGATATTACCGTGATCTAAAACTAATAAAGGTTTATTGTTTTCTTGAATGACGTAACATTTAGTNTTTTAGCAGCACCACATCTTTATCAGAAAATTCCGAGAATCCAAAAATTGTTACTGTCACAAGTTGCAGGCATCATTTTAACTCGACCTCTTTCCTGTTCCACGGATAATGGTACATCTTTCAGAGGTTTAAAGATATTTTGCGTCAGCAATTTGTTATCAACCTAACGAACGTTTGCTCAGGTGTACCGAATTCTGGCAGTTTGGAAACGCGCAGCACTTTTAATATTTTCATCCAACTTCACTAACTTCAAATTTTTTTCTACTTTTTTAAGAAACAAAAATTTTTCTGCTAGTGAATCTGGTGGCATGATTTTAGTTAAATGTCATAAACTTGTTAAAAGTGAAGTGGTCGGCAACAACAACGAATGTCAATAAATTAAACTACCTTCTGCTTTCACAGCTTTACCTGTTCATTTCTCAAACTATTGCCCTCCGACTAAGCAAACTTTCAGCTAATATAGCCATTTTGCGGGACAAAAAGCAACCTACTGAAAATGATCCAATATTTATAAGAAGGCAAAATTGTTTAATAGAAAAGAAAATGCCATAAGATTGTAATTTATCTCTGTTTTTATATTTAAGTAATACAAACATGACTTCTGATGTAAAGCTTAGCTACGTATAACGACAGTTTCCTTTGTTAAACAAAAATAAAGTGGTGTACAGCTTAACTACGTATAAATAATCTTTATTAACAAAAAAAAATTCAAAGGATTTACTAGTCTTTCTAATTGTAGTTTATGTATTTAAAAAAAATTTAATTCTGGTTGAAACTTTTTAGCCGTTTTTAGANCATATATTTATTCCTACATAGTTCTTACATTTAGCTACTCTAGTATATTTTTTGCTACATTCAGCAATGTATTTGTCGGTAATTATTTTCCCATGTCTATCCATTAGTGGTGTNATTTTGCGGGACAAAAAGCAACCTACTGAAAATGATCCAATATTTATAAGAAGGCAAAATTGTTTAATAGAAAAGAAAATGCCATAAGATTGTAATTTATCTCTGTTTTTATATTTAAGTAATACAAACATGACTTCTGATGTAAAGCTTAGCTACGTATAACGACAGTTTCCTTTGTTAAACAAAAATAAAGTGGTGTACAGCTTAACTACGTATAAATAATCTTTATTAACAAAAAAAAATTCAAAGGATTTACTAGTCTTTCTAATTGTAGTTTATGTATTTAAAAAAAATTTAATTCTGGTTGAAACTTTTTAGCCGTTTTTAGACGTTTTTTTGTCCAATCTAGCCGGTCGCCCTGAAAAGTTCTGGCAACACTGGTGGTGTTATATTATATAATTTGCATTTGTTTTTTAATAATTGTAATAAATAGTTATTATGGCGGTTTGGTATTGGCAAATATGTATATCCGCATATTCTAGTATATTTATTACAGGTATATCAAATTGTTCGTTTGTTATTATTTCGTCAATATCATTTAAATTTTAAGTGCCTGAATACAAATTTCCATTTTTTGTAAAATTTATTGTATTTGTGATGGCTAGAAGTTTTTGATAGACTTCATTTATGACAATGTTTTCTGATAATGTTTTAGGGTCTAAGGTTTCTAAAATTTTTTCGAATTAGGAATTTATTTTTCGTTGTTGGTTGTTGCTTTTATAAGTTGATTGAGTCCTGCTTTGATTTCTATTAGGTCATCGTGGTCTGGTGTTCCTGTTATAAATTTTAAGATTGAACCTAAGAAATTTAACGATCTCCTAGCTTAATGTGTTGTTGGTATCAGTTGCGATTTCAAGATTTCTATCCTGTTTATTAGACAAGTTTCTTCCTGATTTTGATTCGTTGTGTACCGGTTTCGTATTATTTTATCGTATGGTGCTAGAACTGCACTCAGGTTAGCTATATGGTATAAATGTTGTGAGTTCTCGAATAAAAAGATCGGAAACAGATAATGCATATTTCTTGTTATTTAAATCGGTTATTTTGTCACTTTTAGCAATTCTTATAAGTAAGAAAAGTATTATTACGGCTCTGCACATTTGGCTTGTTTTCTAATATTATCTTTATGAATAACTTTACTTCTAGCTGTTAAAATTGTGTCCCCGTGATCTTCTACTTTATGTTTATTATATTTCGTTGCTAACTTATTTCATCTATCGGTTTTTACGTATATGAATTCACATTTTTTGTATGTAATTGAGTGTCTGTTTTTATTGTGATATTGCACGATGAATAACTCAGTGTGAGGGCAGGACCAGGATGAATTTATTTGCATAAAAATTTATTAAAGTAAAAATGTTTTGGGTAGGCGTCGGAGCCAATGATAACCATCAATTACCACCTCTGCATGGTTGTAAGTCATGCAGAGTCCCTACGGCTTGTAGCCCTGTGGCTTTGCCGCTTAAACACTTTGCGTCAAGTGCAAGTGTTGAGCACCGGTTATTTATTCAAGTTCAAAAATTGGGTAGGCGCTGTGGCCAATGGTAACGCTGGTACCACCTCTGTATGCTGAAAGTCATACAGAGCCCCTACAGCTTGTAGCGCTTTGGCTTTTGCTGTTTAAGACCATTTTTTGGGGTGTGCGTCAAGCGGGAGTGTTGAGCACCGGTTATTTATTCAAGTTCAAAAATTGGGTAGGCGCTGTGGCCAATGGTAACTCTTGTACCACCTCCGTATGCTGAAACACATACGGAGCCCCTACAGCTTGTAGCGCTTTGGCTTTTGCTGTTTAAGACCATTTTTTGGGGTGTGCGTCAAGCGGGAGTGTTGAGCACCGGTTATTTATTCAAGTTCAAAAATTGGGTAGGCGCTGTGGCCAATGGTAACTCTTGTACCACCTCCGTATGCTGAAACACATACGGAGCCCCTACAGCTTGTAGCGCTTTGGCTTTTGCTGTTTAAGACCATTTTTTGGGGTGTGCGTCAAGCGGGAGTGTTGAGCACCGGTTATTTATTCAAGTTCAAAAATTGGGTAGGCGCTGTGGCCAATGGTAACTCTTGTACCACCTCCGTATGCTGAAACACATACGGAGCCCCTACAGCTTGTAGCGCTTTGGCTTTTGCTGTTTAAGACCATTTTTTGGGGTGTGCGTCAAGCGGGAGTGTTGAGCACCGGTTATTTATTCAAGTTCAAAAATTGGGTAGGCGCTGTGGCCAATGGTAACTCTTGTACCACCTCCGTATGCTGAAACACATACGGAGCCCCTACAGCTTGTAGCGCTTTGGCTTTTGCTGTTTAAAACCACTCCGGAGGAGTGGCGATGCATCAAGCGAGATTGTTGAGCATGATTTGGGGTGCCAGTAATGAACTACTTTAGTAGGTTTTGTTCTGCGGCAGTTGAGAAGAGCATAAAAAAATTCATACCTAATGAAAAACGAGCGAATTATTTTTAAACACAAGTGCGTGTGCGGGAGTGCAATACAAGTGCGTGTGTGTGTTCGTTGTTCTTTGTTTATGCGGGAAATGCATAACTGGCTAACCTAATATTCACGCACGCCGCCAATTTACTGTCAAAAATTTCTCATGCACATACAACTTGTATGGGACCAACCGAAATTGAACGGCGTGCGTATGAAGCTAACTCAATTTCCAATTTTTGTTCTGCGTGACATTTTGATTTGACGTTTCGCTCAATGAAATCAAATGCAAACGCACGCAAGCCAATTTCGGGTGACGCAAAAAAAACCAATTCGACGGCGTGCGTACTAAAACGCAAGCCGCGAATATTAGGTTAGCCTGTAAGTCGCTTAAACACAGGAGTTTATCTTGTTTTTCTCTTAAAATATCCTTTATCTCAGGGTATTTTTCTCTGTTAAAAAAGACTTCTTCAGGTTTGAATCCTGTGGTGGAATGAATCGTTCTATTGTACTGTTTCACAGCGTACTGTTTCACAGCCGTATGATTTTCCTGCGCTAGAGCTGTTGATAGCTCAATTAGTGGTCTATGTATGCGTTCAACTTGAGCGTTCGTCGTTGAGTGGTGTATTGGTGTAACTTGAGTGCTGTATATGTAGTCTGTCGTATGATAAAAACATAGCAAGGTAGAACCGTTCTCTCAATTTGTCGGTCATGATTTTTTTTTTGAAGTTTTCCAACATTTTAAAATCGCATAAAAATGAAAATAGAAAATTGAAATTGTTCGAAATTGNACCTCTGCATGGTTGTAAGTCATGCAGAGTCCCTACGGCTTGTAGCCCTGTGGCTTTGCCGCTTAAACACTTTGCGTCAAGTGCAAGTGTTGAGCACCGGTTATTTATTCAAGTTCAAAAATTGGGTAGGCGCTGTGGCCAATGGTAACGCTGGTACCACCTCTGTATGCTGAAAGTCATACAGAGCCCCTACAGCTTGTAGCGCTTTGGCTTTTGCTGTTTAAGACCATTTTTTGGGGTGTGCGTCAAGCGGGAGTGTTGAGCACCGGTTATTTATTCAAGTTCAAAAATTGGGTAGGCGCTGTGGCCAATGGTAACTCTTGTACCACCTCCGTATGCTGAAACACATACGGAGCCCCTACAGCTTGTAGCGCTTTGGCTTTTGCTGTTTAAAACCACTCCGGAGGAGTGGCGATGCATCAAGCGAGATTGTTGAGCATGATTTGGGGTGCCAGTAATGAACTACTTTAGTAGGTTTTGTTCTGCGGCAGTTGAGAAGAGCATAAAAAAATTCATACCTAATGAAAAACGAGCGAATTATTTTTAAACACAAGTGCGTGTGCGGGAGTGCAATACAAGTGCGTGTGTGTGTTCGTTGTTCTTTGTTTATGCGGGAAATGCATAACTGGCTAACCTAATATTCACGCACGCCGCCAATTTACTGTCAAAAATTTCTCATGCACATACAACTTGTATGGGACCAACCGAAATTGAACGGCGTGCGTATGAAGCTAACTCAATTTCCAATTTTTGTTCTGCGTGACATTTTGATTTGACGTTTCGCTCAATGAAATCAAATGCAAACGCACGCAAGCCAATTTCGGGTGACGCAAAAAAAACCAATTCGACGGCGTGCGTACTAAAACGCAAGCCGCGAATATTAGGTTAGCCTGTAAGTCGCTTAAACACAGGAGTTTATCTTGTTTTTCTCTTAAAATATCCTTTATCTCAGGGTATTTTTCTCTGTTAAAAAAGACTTCTTCAGGTTTGAATCCTGTGGTGGAATGAATCGTTCTATTGTACTGTTTCACAGCGTACTGTTTCACAGCCGTATGATTTTCCTGCGCTAGAGCTGTTGATAGCTCAATTAGTGGTCTATGTATGCGTTCAACTTGAGCGTTCGTCGTTGAGTGGTGTATTGGTGTAACTTGAGTGCTGTATATGTAGTCTGTCGTATGATAAAAACATAGCAAGGTAGAACCGTTCTCTCAATTTGTCGGTCATGATTTTTTTTTTGAAGTTTTCCAACATTTTAAAATCGCATAAAAATGAAAATAGAAAATTGAAATTGTTCGAAATTGTGTGTGTGTGAGTTTGTAAGTAAATTTAAAAATTAAATTGTTTGGAAACGCAAGAATTTATTTAATCGACCTTTAGTTATAGATGTTTTTTCTGGTTCCTTTTCGAGCCTGAGGTCTAGTTTTTATTTTTGTTTTTACAAGTGTCCGATATTTCGGCTCTCAACGAAAGCCATCTTCAGGGACTCTAAATACAAAAACACTTAGAATACAACAAATTTCAACAAAAAGGGGGCAAATCGACTTACATTACAAGAAAAAAGAAAAACTTAAAAGCAAAACTAACATAAAACACATAAGACCAAAGAAAATATAAATTATTTTTGCGTATATGATTTCATCCTGTGCTGTCAAGTGGCTGGACTTCGACTGATTTTGGTTTGTATTCTTTTTGTTTTATCGATCAGGTGTCTGTAAGCATGAGCGACGTTCTCTGTGTCCGTTTTGTAATTTATTCTTAATTCTGTCGGTGTGTTTGTTATATGTAGCATTTCTATCGTCAGTCTCTTGTTGTAATTGTTCTCCTTTTGCAATATTTTAACGTCATCAAAATTTGGAGAATGTGAGAGTTCTGCACAGTGGGCCGACAGTGCTGTTTGTTGTGTGTTTCCATTATTGCGCGATCTTAGATTTGATTTGTGTCCACTAATCCTAGTTTTTAAATTATTTTTTGTCGTTCCAACGTAGATTTTTTCACATTTGTTTTGCGTATTTCCATTACATGTTATGCTATATATTACATTATTTTGGTCCATTTTGTCAATTTTGCTTTTTGTGTTGCTGTATAATTTTTTTTTTAAGTGTATTGTCCATTCTGTATGCAATTTTATATTTTTCTTTGTCATAGAATTTAATTTTTGCCTTTCTGTCTGCCACTTTTGGCACGTAGGTCATCGACTTCCATATTTTTGGCTGTTCTTTGTTGTCCTTGTTATGATTATGTTGTCCATAGTATTTATGTAGTAGCTTTTTGATGGCCTGTTGTGGAAAACTATTCATGGTTAGTATTTTGGAGATGATTTCGTTGTTACTTCCGTGAAATATTGGGTCGCTTATTGTGAGTACTCGTCTGATAAAGTTGTATGCCGTGTTGAATATCATGTTTTTTTGGATGTTTTGAAAAATAGTTCATAAGTCGTCCGGACGCAGTGGGTTTTTGGTACCAATTTATTTTAATTACGTTGTTAGTCCTTGTGAGTTTGGAAACGTTAAGAATTTTAAAAGTGACTCTCAGCGGTTCTACCTTACTATATTTTTATCATGGTCTGTCGTACACTGATTTAGCTGTATGCCCATTAAACACATTCTCATTACCTGTCATTAAAGATTTTGCGTTAGCGTATATTTGTATGAGTATTTCCTCAATGCGTTCGTGGTAGTTTACTTTACTTTGTAGTTTGCGTATGTTTTCATGGCTGCATCGTTTTGGGCATGCGGCATTTCAATTTTTAAAAGCGCAAGGTTAAGTGCTTTACTAATTTCGCTATGGTATTCGGATAAATTCTTTCTTCCTTGATAAATTTTTTTCATCTCGTCTAATAACACATACAAGGGTCTTTGGCCCGCAAACGTATAATCCAATCGATTTATAATCGAATAAAAGTTTGATTTCGTGTTGTGATTGCTAAGTATGTCGGCTGCTGTTCCTATCACTTTTGTACGGATGATCCCCACTGCACTATAATATCTAGGATGTCCTGTGAACGCTTTGATGTCATCCATAAACTTCCAGACTTGTGATCTCCATGAACGATACTGGTTTTTGTTCCCATCAAACTTGGGTAAAGCTTTGAATAGCTTCAAATCGATTTCGTTGGCATTTGTTATTGCAAGAGGGATCTCCTCGTGTTCTGTAATGGTGGAGATATTGTGGAAGGCGGTTTGGTTTTCTTTTACAGTACTAAGCTCCTGTTGTAGGGCATTTACTTGCAGGGTTTGTTGTTGGAATTGTTGTGTTAAGGTATCAATTTGTGCTCTTAGTTGTGCTGCTTCGGCCATATTTGTTGTGTCTTCACTTCTTTGAAATCTTAAAGAGGAGAAATGGAGTTTGTTAACACTTCGTAATCGTTTGGTACAATTATCGGACAGGAATGCTTTCATTCCGCGGTGAATCGCATGGACTTCTTCGAAATTTTTTATTGTTCCGTTTTTCAGGAATAGTTGTGTTATTTCACTTTTTCAGAAACTGTTTTTTTCCTTTCTTCAAGACCGTGGAATTTATGGTCTCCTGTATTTCAAGGATTTTGGTTTTAGATGACACAACGTATTGTCATCCCGGTTGAGCCCCCAGTTAATATCGTTTACACGATACGAGTTCAAAAATTATATGTTTTCTCTGCACGGTGAGAGTGCTTATTTATGCTTTATCTACATATTCTTAAGACTACTTTAGATTCTAAATTCTTAGTTCTATTTATGCTATTGAAATGCGGCGGTGGTTATCGCAGTGGAAAATTCTATTGCTAGTTGTTTACTAGTCTTTATCTGTTGTTCAGCTTGTTTACTAGTATTTGTCCTTTGTTTAATTTGTTTACTAGTACTTGTCTATTGTTTCGTGTTTATCTTTGTATTCTTGTGGGTAATTCCGTTTGGGTCGCGGTCTGATACTGGTTCTATGGATAACGCATTCGCTGCATGTTAGAACGTGTTATGTCGTGACGTCAGCGGTGGCGTTGCAAACATCCCTTAACTGGTGCGAGCCAACCAGCAGCTCCTGGTTGCACACACCACCTGCTCCGTATGCCAGAGCAGAATATACTGAAACGTGACATCGGTCAAACGCAACTCATGCCTTGGCTGGTGTCACTTCCGCCTATGCTCTGGCCTACGCACCACGCGCGAGTGGACTGCGAACTACTGTACCCAACGCTGCAGAGCACCGCTGACGCAGACAACACCGCCCTCATTGCAGCCACGTACCAACAGGCAGCAACAGCAAGCGCGTCATATGCAACAGGCCCAAGGTAGATCTCACTCCTCCGTCACCCGCCGTATCGCGACTAGCATCCCAAGGCATACGAAACTCCTACAACTCAACTGCAACGGACTCCAGAGCAAGATTGAGGAGATAGTAGCCTTTATGGGTCGGAATGGCATATTGGTATCTGCGGTCCAAGAAACGAAGTTGCACAGCAACTCCACTCTGTTGGGTTGCGCCGCTTGCAATGTGCTCCGTAAAGATCGCGAGCGAGATAATGGTGGTGGATTAGCGTTCATCCTACACCATACAGTGCAGTATCGGCTTATCGAAGAAGACATCGACCCGAGACCCTAGAAAGTCAGGTCATAGCTGTCCGGTCAGGCGATGTCGAGCTCGAAATATTTAACGTCTATATACCCCCTGTCACCTGCTGCCCGACAGGATATCACCCTGACATAGGTGCGTTACTCAGAGGTGAAAACCGAATGGTAGTAGGTGACTTCAACGCGCACCACGATCTCTGGCACTCTAAGCTAACCAATGATCGTGGGGGAAATCTTTTGGCTGAGCAGATATTCGATTCGACATTCTGCACCATGAATGACGATGCCCCTACCAGGATTGTGGGTAGCTGTAGCAGCTCGCCAGACCTCACAATTGCTAGCGCTGGTCTGATCAATAGCATATCATGGCGACCTATGCTAACACTAGCATCAGACCATCTACCCATAATCATCTCGATCAATAAGCCCACCGGCTTTGCTCCCGCGGACCACCGACCCTACACCAACTTTAACTAAGCTGATTGGGATGACCGAGAGCAGCTTCGCCGCCCTTCCCACACCCACAAACGGACATGCTGGCGAACGCCAGTTCCGCAGGTTAGTCACTTCCGCAGCGGCTCGCTTCAACCCGTCCGGACTTATCGCGGAAGTCCGCCCAAATTTCCCGGCCGAAGCATCTATACTAGCAAATGAGCGTAACCACCTACGCCAGGTCGATCCCGCGGACCCTCGTTAGAGGGACCTTAATTTGGAGATTCGGGAACTGGTAAATCAGCACAAGCGGAAAGAGTGGGAGGAGCACTTGAAGGCCTGTAACTTCGCATCTGGTGTGAGTAAGCTCTGGTCAACCGTGAGATCCTTGTCTAACCCAACGAAGCGTGATGACAGAGTGGAAATCAAATTCGAAGTTCGCGCTTCGTCGGACCCGACGAAATGCGCAACCTACTTCAGTAGGCAATTCACACTGCATCCTTCGCTAGACAGGGCCAAACGTCGAGTGACCAGGAGGCTGCACAAGCTGCCAAAAAACAGTGCACTACTTGTTTTCAGCAGCTGTTAAGTGAAGGGGGCTATCGGGGAGGCGAAAGCCTCCAATGCCATTGACCCGACGGAATCTGTATGTTGATGCTGAAACATCTAGGGCCCATGGGAGTAGCTTACCTAACGGAGGTCCTCAACCTGTCTATGGCCACTCTCATCATTCCTGATGTGTGGAAATCAGGAAAAGTGGTCCCACTGCTGAACCCGGAGAAGCCCGCCCACAAAGGAGACTCTTATCGCCCGATAACGCTCCTTTGCCAGTAGCGAAGACATTTGAGGCCCTGCTGATGCCAGAGAAGCACCAGCACGGATTCCGTAAAGTGCATAGCACAACAACAGCATTTAACACCATAAACACCCAAATATCTCGTGGCCTAAATCGAAACCGCCCCTGTGAGACAACGGTCCTGGACTTCTCAAAGGCGTTTGACACCGTATGCCATTCCACGCTGCTAGAAGGCATCGAGGCCTCCTCACTCCCACAGGGACTGAACCGATGGTCGGCGAATTATATGAGTGGTCGACAGTCGTCAGTAATCTTCCGAGATCAAACCACCAAACCACGTCGATAAACAACCCGAAAATTTTAGGGGTCACCTTCGATAGCCTGCTCTCCTACTCCACGCACACAGCCGCAGTTGTCAGTAAAGTACAGAGCCGCAACAAGGTCCTCAAGTCGCTCGCCGGTAGCACTTGGGGCAAAGACAAAGAAACGTTTTTGGCAACATACAAGGCAATTGGTCGGCCGGTTCTAAACTATGCTGCGCCAGTTTGGACGCCGGGAACTAGTTGGACGCAGTGGACGAAGCTACAGACTTGTCAGAACGTCGCACTCTGGACAGTGACTTGGTGCCCTCTGATGACGCCTGAGCACCACCTACACAGCGAGGCCCAAGTGCTCCCCGTAAGGGAACACAACAAAATGCTTTGTAAGTAATTTCTGGTGGGGTGTCACAGAAGCGAAAACCCAAACAGACCTCTGCTTCAGGAGGAGCCTCCGCCGTAATTGGAGCCCAATCACCACCTGTAGAAGAGACGGACCTTCAACTGCCAATAGAGACCCGCGTTACCCTGGCTTAATTATGGTCTGGATACTGTAGCCGCCTCAACAGCTGCCTGCCCAGACTCGAACCCAATATCCCCAATGAGTGCCCGGCATGTGGAGAATCCCCTCACGACACCAACCACCTCGTCACATGCCAGCTCAATCCGACTCAACTAACACACCTCTCCCTCTGGCCCGACCCCATTGAAACAGCTCGTTTCCTGGGCCACCCGTTAGTTGAGCTTGACGAAAATTATTGAACGTTGACCCGAAAAAGGAGGGGCTTAGTAGTGCCGCTACTACAACAACAACAACAATCCGGATCTATAGTGAAGCTGCCCTAGAAACCTTATCTTATAGTTGGTGGCAATTTCAAAATGGATGCGTATCCTTGTTCAACAGAAATACAATATACATAAATAGACTGAGTTGAAATACCTTAAAAGCCAGTTTCACGAAAGCAATTTAAGTGAAAAAATATTCTTTTCTGTCAGGTTCTATATAAAAATCAATTAAAAAAATAAATTTTCATTAAATTGCTTTCATGAAACTGGCTTTTAAGGCATTTCTACAGGTGGTGATTTGGGACTTACCACTGCACAGCTCAACCCTGGTGTGTCCAAATAAAGCTTTAACGCATAACAATATTGGCAAATCACATCCATTGGGCCAATCGTTACACACGAGAGGTGAATATACTCAATGGTGCAACAGGTCGATTAACAGGTCTATTCTGCGCTTTTAACATAAATTTTTTAACCGGTAATTAAAGTGTCTGTAAATTTCTAAACCTTTTTCGCATTCTGTACTCTCTTGTAACCGGTAAATTTGATTGCCATCTCAGAAGCTGCTAACAAAATATTGCCCCGTGAAATATGCAATACAGGAATTTCCACAAATCTTCATAGCTGAATTGCTGAATATTTTCACTGCATTTCCAACGTACCTAGAATCGCGGTGACAAGAAGTGGTAACATTTTTTGGTAATAAAATTTTCCGGTCACAAAATTTTCGGTAACCAGCAGAATAGACCTGGATGCTTTCCATTTCCAGACAACCGGTCAGGTACGAGCATGATTTTTAATTTCGACCAAACTCAAATACATTGTTTGTTGGTCCAAATAATGAGACACGTATTTTTTCTTTTGGCTCGGAAAATTTTTTCGGCCGAATTAAACGCGTTTTTTTTTCAGTCAAAAATCGATTATTTGAATTGACAGTGAGAATGTTTTTTTAAAATGCCCATAACTTTGTCAAAATTTAATAGATTCCAACAATGTTTACTCAAATGTCAGTAATTCTTGTCACTTCAAGATAGAATGATATAATTTTTGATTTTCATTATTTAAAATTTTTTATTTAACAATAAACAAAAAGTGCATATTTTTTTTAAATTAAATTTCTCAAAAAGTGTATTTTTTTTTCTCTCAACTTTTTTACCGGGAAAGAGACACTTTGAACTACAATCAACCCAAATCTCTAATAGCGAAGATTTTTTTTTTCTGAGAAATGGCGAGTTAAATTGTGAAAATAAACTATCCAGAGACTCATTCAAACACACACACAAAACTTTGTTGAAATTCCTCCAGCCACTCGCAAACATACCTACAGAAGAATTATATACACATTCAAAGATAAGGAAGAGCCAGTACGTTTGTACTTTGCCATGCCCTCTTTTCAAAGGGCCAAAATTTTTATTCATGAGTATGCGATTGATTTCATATTTCTCCATACCAAGTTCTAGTACACTGTCATGAACATTTCCAGAGATATACAGTGCGAAAAATTCGGTTGTATATAAGGTGCCACGCCCCTTCTCGAATAACTTAAATTTTTCTCCATGAATATGTGATTGATTTCATATATTTTCGTACCAAGTTCAAAAATTTTACCATGAACGCTTCCAGAAATATGCAGTATGAAATATTCGGGTTGTATGGGAGGTACTACGCCCTCTTTTCCAATAGCTCCAATTTTTCTGCAAGCATATGCAATTGATCTTTATATCTCCACACCAAGTTTCAATATTTTACCATGAACATTTCCAGAGATGTGGAGTATGAAATATTCGGTTTGTATGGGAGGTTCCATGCCCCTTTTGTGTATCGAGATTTTTGTTATCCTATAACCTTCCTTTCAGTCGGTTCAGCCGTTCCCGTGCTTTGCGATATACATGTTATCTACGTTATAGATGGATGGATGCTGTTTTTAATATTGCGCACGTACGTATTGTGTACATACAAAAAAACATAGCACAAGGGTTTTATGCCTAATTATATATATACATATGTATGTACATAAATATTCATAAACAAATGTAAGTGCTAACAGCAATGTTAATAGCTCCTTGTACATACATATGTAATTCCCTACATTATTTATCCGTGAACTGTACAACCAATTTTTTTTTTTCAACTTAAGAATTGACATTAACGTGCAGTTCTATTTTTAAGAAGTATTTAAACGTTTTCTTTTTTGCCTAAGACAACGAGAGACCCATCCAGAACCTATAACGAGAATTAAAAAAAAAAATAAATCGGTACAGCCGATCTCGTGCTTCGCGAACAGAAAAAAACGGCTTTCAAAAAATATATTAGTATAGATAATATTAGTAGTAATTGTCAGATATGGTGCGAGTTTTCATCGGGTAAAATTTTAGATACTTCTATTTTTCTTAACTTTTCCAACTTTGACAATCGCTACCATAAAAAAATTCTATGAAAGTTGCTAAATATGTAGTATTTGTCTAAATTTTTTTTTCAAACAAATGGATACCTTAAACAATGGAATAGGAAGAAAATCGTCGAAGTTAAGCACTTTCTGTAGAAATAGGACCTTTAATTTATATGTATGTTTGGACCGGACGTTCAGATATTTTGACAAGTGGGGCTAAGGAACCCATCAATATTTACTCAAAATTTATATATACAATGGCTCTTTAGCGAAAAATTGGTTTTTCATAAAATTTTAGGAAAATGGGGGTGGCACCGCCCACTTATATCATATATATGTAGGTATCTCAAAAGCTATCGGTGAAGTAGCAAAACCGACCAAATTTGGTACACACTTAGCTTCCTTAAGCATCATTTTAAAAATTTTTGAAATCGGACGAAAACCACGTGTTCCACCCCCGTAATGGTGATTTCAAAAACTAAATTTAGCTACATATATCTATGGCTACTGGTTGAAAATAAAAGTAAACGCGCAGATACCCGCAGCTAAATTTATACAAACTTAGCTGCTGACGAGTGCGGACGTGTTTTAACTTAGCTCTGTCGTTTTAACTTTTTGTTTTCATACTTTCGCGATGTCGTTTTGTGCTAATTGCGGCTCGTAGTGTGTTGAAGGCGATGTAGTTTCTTGCGGTCTTTGTACACAAAATTTCCATTCGAAATGCGCAAAACTAAATTCCGCAGGTTTAAAACTCTTAAAATCTAAGATCTCGTCATGTTGAGCTAAACTGGAAAGTTCATTGTGCTCTCCAAACGAAATTAAATTCGCCTTGCGTGGAAAAAAAATCGCTCGTAATTTGAAAAATCCTGTAAATTCTTGAACTTCCAAACTAGTCAACAAAAATGTTGCTAAAAACTTTGCCAACAACAGTGATGCAACAATTAATGCAAATTTGAGAACTATGCGCTCAAAGTCTAAGGTCACTGACCTCGAAAAATCGCCATTGGACGCGAATGCTGATCTTAAGATATATTACCAATATATTTCCGGATTAAGGACCAAATCAAACAACTCTACAATTTAGTGTGCTTGTCATTGTCGATAACTGGCTGAAGTCTGACTTCTACGATAGTGAATTCTTCGATCCAAACTTGTATGATGTGTTCCGTAAAGATCGGGATTCCGTAAAAACGGGCTGTTCAAGAGGAAGTGGTGTGCTGATTGCCGTTGAACGAAAACTTCGTGGATTTTTTGTTATTCTTAGTAATAGTGACTCTTTGCTGGGTCAAGTTTGCGTTTGCATTAAGGGAATGAAATCACATAGTTTTCTGTATTTAATGGCCTCCTATATTGCGCCAAACAGTAACTTTGAACTATGCAAAGCTCACGTGGATAACGTAATTGCACAATCTCTGGACCTAAATGACAACCATCTTTGCTTTCTGGGTGATTTTAACCTGTGTAATATAAAATGGTGCAGTAACTCTACCAACTCTAGTCTTACACCTATTAACATTGCCACACATCTAGAATCTTACTGTATAGATAGTTTCCTAAGTGTAAATCTAAAACAAATTAACTGTTTTTTTAATTATTTAAATGGATTGTTAGACCTTATATATGTAAGTGACAACATTGCTTCTTCTATATTAAAATGAATTTCGCCGATTTCTGATGCTAGTATTCACCATGTGCCTTTAGAAATTTAGACTAAATATTAAGTGTTTTCAACCATTATGTCTAATGAGGGAAATGCTTTCAATTATACGTCTTGTGATTTTCCAAGTTTAAATAAATCCCTTTCGGAAATTCAATGGGATGAGTTACTTATGACTTGGATACTCGCAGTTGCTATACAACCTTTAAATCGACACTATGAATTCTGTTTGAATAACATACAACACCGTGGTATAATAGAGATTTAATGAAATTGAAAAACATTAAAAACAAATATTTCAAAAAGTTCAAGTCAACTAAGATTCAATCATTCTTTGTAAAATTTCCACACTACCACAAGGAATTTAAGTAATTAAAATACCTGCTTTACAAAAGATATATTCGGGATGCAGAGCAGAATATTAAAGCTAACCCGAAATCTTTCTGGAATTTTGTAAACGCAAAAAAACTTTGTTCTAGCATACCCAGTACAGTATTTCTGGAAACCAATTCGCTAATTATGTAGTTGACGATGGAGCTTCCATGATTTTTGATCTGAAATATTTTCCTCGGGTAATCTGGGGACCTTGCATATCTCTTCTGACGAAGTTATGAACGCGTTACTTTCCCTCAAATCTTCTTCGCGTTCAGACGCTGACGGTCTGTCGGCCCTTTTACTAAAGGGATGCCCAGCGTTGTCATACCCTTTATAATTAATCTTAAGCCGAGATCCCACGATTGTCGCAATACACCAATTATTGCCTCATTTTATGCCCCAATCGTGTGATTTCACAATAAATTGACTCATGCGGCAATAGAGGCCTATATTGTGCTTACAATGCCCAATCAAATACAACCCGGTTACGGCAATCGTGTTATAGCTCGATTGGCAATCATAGGGCAATGAAAATTTCATAATTGCGGCGATATTTGTTGTGTTCTTGTGCGGCAATTGAAGTGAACAATACACAACAATATTTAGGCTGTTTCCTTATGTGTCCAAAAATCACTGAAATGAATTTCCTTGTTTTCGGAAGCAACATAACTTTTAATTTAATTTGTATTCAAATTATAATTTTTCTTGAAGTCCGATGACGGAATCTTTACTGCGATATATAACACCACAAGCAAAACTCATCCGAGAAGAATGCGAAATATATTTTATGTCACCAATTGGCGAACTGCCATGATAGTATAAATTTATTAAAAAAAAAAAACTTTAAAGTTCAATACAGCCCACGACGAAACGGTAGAACCTCGACATTTTGACCAGTTTTGACTATTTTTCTTCTATTTGTTTAGTGTTCATTATTTTTCTGTAAAAGTATGGCTCATTGTCTAACAAAAACCGCATAAATCAAAATTGCAAGCTTTATACAAAAAATATTTTAAATTTTCTTAAACTTGTGTACACAATTGCACGGTTTTTAATTTGGATTTCTAGAAAAAAAAGTTGTATAGCTCATTAAAATTTAGTACAATAAAGTGCAAATTCGAAGTTGGTAATAATTTTTTTAGCTGACGGTATTATGCACGTTCTTCTATGCAAATTACTTTGTAAACTGCATAGCAAATTTTTTTCGAGAAATCCAAATTAAAAACCATTGAACTGTGATCAAAAGTTTAAGAAATATCTATGATTGTTATTTACGCGCCGGCGTCTTGGAATTGTTAAGGCGCTTGCACGTAAAGAAAATAAGTGAAAAAAAAACAACAGCGTATTAGTATTTAATGGTTAACAATAATAACAAATGTTTGCTTTATTTGTTGAGAAAAAATGTTTAATAAAACAGAGTGAACTTAACTATAAATTTTGCTAATAGCTTGATGAAATTACCTTGCTGACGTGGTGTGGTGGCTGGCAGTCGCTCTGCTGGTCTTCTAGGAAGTGATGGAGTGCCAACAAACGAAAAAGGGCTTGAGCTCGCCGAACAGTAACCTTCGTTGAGTTTCCCCTCAACTCAGTTACCGTACGGCGGGGCATATTGTTAACGGCTGGAATGTTAGCCGTATCTTATATATGTGTGTGTGCACTCAGATACAAAATTATTTAACGCACATTAGGGTGGTGCAGCATAATTAGGTATGGGCCTAAACATGCCGCCCCGCTTGCGATAAGTAAACTATGAAAACCGGAATACGGAAGGTACCCACCATGTCACGTCAGAAAAGATAATAAGTTTGAAGTTCCTAGATAGCTATTGGAAGATTAAAGAGAGTTAACAGAAAAAAAATGGACGTGGTTTTGATTTTCAATGCACTTTATTGTGTGTATTAATCAACTAAACATTCTAATTTGTTTTTATTTTTGGTAAGCCCCGGAAACCACTAACCCAAATATGGTTGCCTGCGCCAATAAGCCACCGACCGAAGATGGGGGGTCCCTGTCAGCATGACCTGGGCATATACATCGACGCCTAGAGTCAGACGGATCGGGGTAGCCCGGCAAAAATTTGGATCAAACAACCGCATAAACTGAAATGGCGTGACAGCCATTTATCTTTATCTTTATCTTTATCTTTATCTTTATCTTTATCTTTAT
>NW_016157220.1:20074-24974 GCF_001687245.7 Rhagoletis zephyria | reverse complement strand
TTATCTTTATCTTTATCTTTATCTTTATCTTTATCTTTATCTTTATCTTTATCTTTATCTTTATCTTTATCTTTATCTTTATCTTTATCTTCATCTTCATCTTCATCTTCATCTTCATATTCACCTTCGTCTTCATATTTATCTTTTCCTTTATCCTGATCTATATCTTCATTCTTTTCTCCATTAATACGTAAACCTCCACCATTGTTATTAGGTTAGGTAGTTAAATTTTCCTTCCTCTTTTTCTTTATATTGTTTCTTTAGTGATATCATGTCATGTGTTGAAATTGGGTGTGGTGAGTTGCAGTGCGGTGGAATTGGGTGTGGGAGTTACGGTGTTATGAATTCAGGTGTGGTGGTCTTAAGAGGTGTGGTGAATTTAGCTGTGGTGAGTTGTGGTGTGGTGAATTAAGGTGTGGTGAGTTAAGGTGTGGTGAGGAAGTTGAGGTGTGGTGAATTAAGGTGTGGTAGATTAAGGTGTGGTGAGTTAAGATGTGGTGAGAAAGTTGGGGTGTGGTGAGTTAAGGTGTGGTGAATTAAAGTGTGGTGGATTTAGGTGTGGTGAATTAAGGTGTGGTGAATTTAGATGTTGGGAGTGAAGTAGTGGTGGATTTAGGTGTGGGGGTTAAGGTGTGGTGAATTAATATGTAGCGAACTCTGGTGGAGTAAGTTTTTAAGCGGAGGTGAGATGAGTTGAGGTGAGTTAAGTTAAGTTAAGGGGTTAAGTTAAGATAAGTTATCTTTATCCTTATCTTCATATTCATCTTCATCTTCTTCCTCGTCTTGGTCTTCATCTTCTTCTTCATCTTTATCCTTTCCTTTATCCTGATCTAAATATGTCCATTCTTTTCTTCATTTACATATTCACCCCCACCATTGCTATTAGGTTAGGTATTTAAATTTTCCTTCCTCTTTGTCTTTATATTTAGGTTTATTTACTTTTATTTTAATTTCTGTATTTATCCCTTTCTTCTTCTCCATACTCAAAATTATCTTCATCCTTGTTTGAGGCTAATCTATTCATGTACATACATACATACATCGTATTCCTAAACTGCTGCTTAGCACGTTTCTATAATTCACTATCAATATTAAAGCATACATTTAGGAGGCATTTCCGCCCCAAGCATGTACATGTATGGCATTGGTATTGGTGTGACTTTTGAATTGATTTTTTCGCTCTATTTTAAACTAATTTGAAATTGCCTGCACATCAGCATCAAAATACCTTTCTAATGATATATAATTGTTTATACCTTAGAAGTACAGTTTAGCCGTAATAGGGGTGTAAAGGAAACATGATTGTCTATTTATATAATTGATAACAAGTGCAATTTATTTGTTTGCAAACGGACATGCACATTTTATTTTACAAGAAATTCGCTTTTATTTGGTAAAAATTGCGAAAAGCCGTCAGTAATAAAAAATCAACCCGAATTTTTAGCCGCATAAAACTTGATCTTGTTCCACTAGAATTAAAAAACCGATCTATCTGCGTACTCAAAATTTTTCTAAAAACTCAGAATAAACAGGTAAAAATTAGGACGAGAATTCGTTTAATTTTTCTAAGTTCTGTATAAAGTTTAAAAATTTGACTTGTATAGTTTTGATTAAAGCACGAACCATATTTTTATAAAAATCATAACAAAAAAAATTTAGATTGAAAAACTTTGCAAATATTAAGCAAAGAACACCATGCACTCACTTTTGATTGCCAGTCTATGTATGTACATTTGTATGTGTGTAAACTTTATGCAAAACTATCATTATTTTAAATTGTATTTGCATCTTCACAAAAGGAGAACAATTTAACAAAAATTCTAAATTAATGAAAATTATATGAAGATTTGCCGTATTTTCGTTTATTTGCTCGCAACGCGAAGAACATCACATTTCATGTTGCTCAATATTGTATTATGTTATCAACATTAAATTCAACAGAATTTCTGTCTGTTAACAAGCGTTTCTACATTCCGAGTTGAACTTTTCTAACGTTGTTAATTTTTCGTCTGCGAATAGTTTCCACTTTCAGTTTGCACCTTCTCTATGTATCTACGTTCTCTGGTGTTGTGCGATACTATTTTCAGCACAAACGGGCTTTTACAAGATATGCATTTGCATATGTAAGTGCTACTTTTTTGTATGTCCCCGTATATTAAAATGTATCAGAGAAGTAGCATTTACATATGGGGATACATATCTTGTAATAATGCTTTAATACTACTGTTCCACTAATGCAATTTGGTATGTTTGAAACATTAATACAGCCATATGAATACAGCAGTAGTACAAGCGTATGGTTAGAGTACGCATACGCTTTGAGAAACCACGCGTGTTAAAAGGAAATGAAGGTTCATTTATACCGGCATGTATACACAGCAGCAAGCTCATGCCACCAACAGCAATATCGTATGCATAAAATTTCTACTGGGGAATAATTTGCAAGAATCTCCACATACACAACAAACATACAAACTAAATGTATACTATGCACTTAGCTTTAAATTTTAACATTTTCGCAGCTCCCTATATTTATCTTTATCGAAAGCAGGGATCACAAGATTTGTACATTTTAACAGTTACAGAGTGGTGTTGTTTGAAAGTTGTTATTGAGCTAAACTCATTTCTAGACAACACCACTCTGTGACTGCCAAAATGTACAAATCTGTATAAATGTACAAATCGTGCGATTCCTGCTTAATATCTTCTTTGCCGCGTGTGCACTACTGCTAGTGATAGCAGAGCGTAATTTGCCGGCGCAACTATGTAGGATAATTTTAGGCAGTGGTATGATAGATGCTATTGTGAATTCGTTGCTAAGATAAAATACCGGAAATTAGTTTGAATAAATCAGCTGTTAACCTTGGGATATTTCTATACGAATTTCTGTAGAGCACCTACCGGGTGTGTGGTTTGCACTATATTATCTACTGTGTTAATTTTGCCACCTGGTAACTTTAAAACATTTTACCATGTGGTACATATAACACTTTTGGGCAAAATTACTCGACTTTGTCTCATGATTTTGNGTATGATAGATTATATTGTGAATTCCTTGGTAAGATAAAATACCGGAAATTAGTTTGAATAAATCAGCTGTTAACCTTGGGATATTTCTATACGAATTTCTGTAGAGCACCTACCGGGTGTGTGGTTTGCACTATATTATCTACTGTGTTAATTTTGCCACCTGGTAACTTTAAAACATTTTACCATGTGGTACATATAACACTTTTGGGCAAAATTACTCGACTTTGTCTCATGANGGATATTTCTATACGAATTTCTGTAGAGCACCTACCGGGTGTGTGGTTTGCACTATATTATCTACTGTGTTAATTTTGCCACCTGGTAACTTTAAAACATTTTACCATGTGGTACATATAACACTTTTGGGCAAAATTACTCGACTTTGTCTCATGATTTTGTTTTGTGTTAAACTGGCATCTCTGATCAGCTGATTATTCGCGCTAAGATAAAATGGAAAGTGAAGCAGAAAAACACAAGGTGGGCGCAATTTGAAATATTTTTTAAGTTTTTATCTGACTATATTTGTTTTACTGACAATTTGAAACACATGTGTGAAGGGTTGCTCACAGTTCGAATATGTTATCTTGTTTTTTTTTTTTGTTCGTAGGAGAGGGAAATGCTTTATGCACTGGCCGGGGGCGCTAGTCTCTATACTACCTTCCCCGAGTGTGGGACTCCCACCGAAGCGTGTTGGGCTACCCACTAAAACCCAAACTCCCACCGCCCGCGCAAGAATCCCGCATCTGGCACCACAATTCTGCATGTCTTCAGATGCAGGAGCGCGCTGTTAGAGCCTTGGGGCTGCTCTTTTGTAGGGGCGTTTCATTCGGGTGTCCTCAGTAGACAACCGTCCTCTCGTTTGCAGCGGAGTACGAATTTCACGTATCTCGCAACTGCTTCCCACTTTTCTGCGCTGGAGATCATTACCCCAACTATGTTGTTCGGAGTTATGTCTCCGTGTCTTTCTTCCAACATTCTGCGCGAAATCAAGAAGTGTTCGCAGGTGAAGAATGTGTGGTACACGTTATCTTCGACGTTTCCACAGTAGTGACAGAACGGTGAGTCCACCCTTCCCATTCTATGAAGATATTCTCGGAAGTAACGATGACCGGTGAGGAATTGCGTCAGGTAGAAGTCGACTTCCCCATGTGGTCTGTTCAGCCATGTTTGAAGGTCGGCTACCAGGAGTGCGTCCATCGACCTTTTGTGCTCGCATTCCAGTTTTGTTGCCACTGCTGGTTCAGTTGCTCGCGCGCCCTTGTCGCGGCAGCTGCTCGACCTATCTCGGCACTGAGATTGTAAATCTCTTTTCCCTCGTAAGCGAGTAGCTCAATTGGCAGAAATAACTAGGACCGCGTCCGCGGACACTGTACGGTATGCAGAAGCAATGCGTAGTGCTCCTCTGCGCTGGACCGAAGAGATTTGAATCCGGTATTTTTTAACTTTCAATGCGTCGGCCCATATTTCTGCCCCGCACAGGAGCAACGATTGGACCGCTGTCATCAGAAGCTTCCTGCGGCATGGCTTCGGGCCGCCCACGTTCGCCATCAGCCGGCTTAGAGCCGCCGTGCTCTGCGCAGCTTTTTCACATACTCCATGGATGTGTTCCCAGAATGTGAGTTTGCTGTTAAGCTTCACCCCTAGGTATTTTGTAGACCTAGAAGTCGTCACGAGTTGAGGTCCGACCATCATATTTATAATTGTTGGGATCCGTTTTCTGACAAGGAGCACGATCTCCGTTTTGGCTGTAGCCAATTGCAGACCGTGATCGCTCATCCATCGACTGACCTTGCGCATTACCGGGTTTAGCTTGAGCTGTGCTAGCTGGACATTTCTTGCTGTTATGACGGCTGCCACGTCGTCCGCGAAG
>NW_016157220.1:13381-18777 GCF_001687245.7 Rhagoletis zephyria | reverse complement strand
GTGCATATATGCATTATTTCGGTTTTTTTCGTATGCATTATTTCGGTTTTTTTCATATGCGTTATTTCGTATGCACAGTTTCCATATGCACAATTTCAGGGTGCCGCTGGAGATCAGGGGNGCTTGGGAAAACCCGGGCCCTAAGGCAGCTGTTGTACATGTTAAGCAGAAGATCAGGGCTCGTTTCCGCTGCTAACCTGATTGCCTCCGCTGGTATGCCATCTGGGCCTGGAGCCTTGCCGGCTTTCATGCTTCGCAGGGCTAGCTTCAGCTCGTCTGTCGAAAACAGTGGTGCCTCGGCTTGCTCCTCGACGAACACTGTGTCGGCTCTTAGTGGGTGTGTGGGAAATAGCGCATCCACTATATTCTTAACTCGGGCCTCATCCATCGCTTGCGATGATGTATGGAACTTTTTCATCACTATTTTGTATCCCTGTTTTNGTGCCTCGGCTTGCTCCTCGACGAACACTGTGTCGGCTCTTAGTGGGTGTGTGGGAAATAGCGCATCCACTATATTCTTAACTCGGGCCTCATCCATCGCCTGTGATGATGTATGGAACTTTTTCATCACTATTTTGTATCCCTGGCCCCAGGGATCGCGATCCACTTCGTCACATAGCGCTTTCCAGCAGTTCCGTTTACTCTTCTGTATCTCGGCCGCAAGTGATTTCTTAGCCCTTTTGTAGGATGCTGCTCTGGTCAGCGCCTCAGGTCTACCACGAGCGCTNTCGCGATCCACTTCGTCGCATAGCGCTTTCCAGCAGTTCCGTTTGCTCTTCTGTATCTCGGCCCCAAGTGCTTTCTTTGCGCTTTTGTAGGCTGCTGCTCTGGTCAGCGCCTCGGGTCTACCACGAGCGCGCGTTGCGAGTCTCCGCATTCTATGGCAGGCCCTTCGCAGCTCAGCAATTCGGTCATTCCACCAGTATACCTGCTTTTTACATGACCATGCTCTCCTCTGTGGCATTGAGGCGTTGCATGTCCGGTGAATGCCGCGCATAGTCTCTTCGACCAGCTTAGTACAAGATTCCCTGTTGTGGATCTCTCCCGTTGTAGGTGAAATACCTTGGGAATCTGCTAGGAGTGACGTATTGAACTTGCGAACATCGACCCTAGACGGGTTCCATCCTGGTTTCCTGCGAGGGATACTACGTGTTTGCCCTCGCGTGATGTCAGTGACTTGGAAGGTGATGTAGTTGTGGTCGCTACCACTCAGGTCTTCCATCACTCTCCATCCGTCAGCCCTTCGGAGAAGGCTTTCTGAGACCAGGGTTATGTCGGGGATAGAGTATCCAAAACCCGGCCTTCGATATGTAGGGGTCGTTCCGGTGTTGAGGATGGTCAGGCCAATGCGGGCTGCCATTTCAAGGACCAGTCTTCCCCTGGTGTTTGTTTGGGGCATACCCCATTCCACGCCTCTTGCGTTGAAATCTCCAGCAACAATTATGTGGCCGGTTATATCGCGCAATTCGTCTTCAAGGTCTTCGAGCTTTCCCCTGAAGACAGGGACTGTGTCGTTTGGAGACAGGTAGCAGCTCACCACAGTGATTTGCGCCATTTTAACCCAGACGTAGCAGCGTCCTACCCCGCTGCTCTCTGCGCGATGGTTGGGGTTAGCAATCCATATCGCGGCCGAGCCTGATTGGTCAACATGCCAGGTTTCTTTTGTTCTATAGGGTTCACTGATGATGACAGCGTCTGCTCTTTGTTCAAGAACCAATTGGTCCAGCAGGTCATCAGCTACCCTACTCCTGTTCATATTGCCTTGTATAAATTTAATCATATTCTCCCAAGCTTTGTCTTAGCCTCAGCAAGGGCATCCCTGAAGGCCTTGCACGCTCCCGACCCGGGCAGGTGATGGGAATTTTTCTGTCCATCTCCTGCCGAGCACAGGTAGCAGCTTGGGCTTTCTTTACACGCAGAGGCTATGTGGCCCTGCTGACCACATTTCCAGCATGAACTGCTTCTGTCTGGGCCTTTGCATGCCGCCTTTTTGTGGCCATACCCCAGACAGCGGAAACACCTTTGGACATCCGCGCGCTCTCGGACGCGGCAGATAATCCAACCTACTCGCAGCTTCCCCTTTTCAATAAGAGTCCGGCCTGGCAGTTCGTCGATTTCCACCACAGCCATTCTTTGTTCTCGCGAGTTTACTGCGAGGAGAGAGACGCGAAGTTGGCCATTCATCTTGTCTCCTAACTCCCCGCGTATAGCGTTCTCCACTTCTGGGGCCGTGGTTAGGCAGTCCATGCCCAAAACTTCTAGACGTAAACGTCTAGTGAGAATATGGGCGTCTCCAAGCAGGCCAATGGCAGTGCAGGTGACAGGTCATAAGGTCAATGGAAATAAGGTCAATTGACTTTATTTCCCACCCTGGTGCGAAATAAAGTCAATTGACATTATTACCTTTGCAAAAGCGAAATAAAGTCAACAAAAATTTGGAAATAAAGTCATTGACGCTATTTCCTCATTCAAATGGAAATAGCGTCAACAATGCTTAAAGTATGTCGATTCATAGAAAACAATGTTGTTCTTACAATAAACATTGCCCCGTAAGTGTTGTTTTTAATAGATGAAAAAGGTTATTGCCAAATCCTCAGTGTTGTGATATTAATCCACACACAATCATGAACTAATTGATTTTATTAAAAAAATTTAAATTACGAATATGTAAAAACACGATGCGAAAAACTAAACGCCTGTGCACAGCTGGAATACGAGAAATATTTGAAGAAAGAGTGTAGAAATCATCCATACCTTGCAAAACATGTTTCGTTTCCACAAAAATAAAGCGACCACTATTAAATTCAAGAAACAGTCCATGTCCAAAAACCCCGGAGCAACACTGAAAGAATTCTGTGTTTTAAATTAGCATATTTTGAACGAATTCGGAATGTCTAAGGTGGAAAAGAAACTAACTTTTCTAACTAACATTTATAGAAAAAGAATGTTCTTACACTGTATTCATGTCTCCGCCAGAAATTTGTGACGACATCATTTAAAAGCAGCTAAGGAGAATGACGACACTATTTATTAGATGGGACATTCAACGAGCCAATGTGCCAAAACGCCGGTATAAACAATTATTGATTATTTAATATCGGAACCGAGATCATATAAGTGAATTGATTGGTTTTCACACACTTTTGAAAAACAAATTATATGCTTTTTTACTGCAGACAAGTTGTTGCCCCAAACCACAGCAGAAATCTTCAATCAGGACTGCCAACTATCCTTAGTGATGAGGTGCCATATTGAGGATAAAAAAGGGCCAAATGTGCCAAATAGAAAAATAAAAGTGCCAAAAAAGGTGTCATTCCTTTTAATTAGAAAAGAAGTGCACGCAAAGGATTTCCCAAAAATGTATTGAAATGTAATTTTTTTTACAAAAGTGCCAAATTGAAAAATTAAGTGCCATTTCAAGTAAAATAGGGACAAATGGCACGGTTTGAGCCAAGTTTGCATCCCTGCTTCTAATAACTTACAAATATAAAAATGTGAAATATCGAGGGCTTGAATTCATTAATACCCTCTATCTGCAATTTGCACAAAAACTAATTTGTGATTTTAGAAACCGTCTGGGACTTATTACCTGTCGTTATATAAGGTAGCATTAATATCACTGATGACGGTTAAATCTTAGATGGATTTTTATATCAGAATCTCATCTTTGTGAAAAGTTTGCAGATAGAGGGTATTTGATTGAATATAAGCCCACGATGTTTAAAATATATAAAAATGTTATTTCAGCGTAAACAAAAAATAAATCTACCTGCGTTACAGCAAGGCGGGAGACGGGGAAGGAGGGCCGCGGCGTAGCGTCACGTGGTGTGCGCGCAGGTCGCGCGGGATACGCGGGGCGCGAGCGCGGCGCGCGCTGTGTGGCGCGGTGACGCGGGCCGCCGCGAAGCTAAACAAATTTAATGTTTGAAAGAGAAATAATGTCAATGGATTTTATTTCGTTTTTTAAAACGTAATAATGTCAATTGACTTTATTTCGCACCAGGGTGGGAAATAAAGTCAATTGACCTTATTTCCGTTGATCTTATTACCTGTCACCGGCAGTGCACACATTTTCCTTAAATGCTGAGTGGTCGCCACGGCGCTCCATTTCGATGAGCACGCCGCCTTCGCGGGTTTTCCGAACAGATCGAATTACGGTCTCCGTCTTCTCAGGTTGGAGCTTACCACGTATCGTTCCCAGCACCTCTGCATAGGTTTTGCCTTCATCTGACTTAATAATTAGTTTGGCGAGACTCTTCTTTTTTCTCACCCTCTTCGTTTTTTTGCGGCTGGTCGCCTTGCCCTTATTGACCAAGGGTTCACCTGGCGCTGGCCCTGGCTTGGGCGTTCTGCTTTCTCCAACCGTTTTCCATTGATTAGCTGGTACGGTTTTCTGTGCATTATTATTATTACCATTATTGTTATTAGGATTATTAATAATAATATTTTTACTACTATTATTATTATTAGTAGTAGTATTTTCTTCTTTTAAGGCTCGCCGACTCCCCTAGTCGGATCGAGTTCGAGCTCTCTTTTGCGAGCCAGGGTCAGTTTTCTGCAGCTCGGAAAGGGTAGACCCCTTCCGGCGCTGCTCTCGGAGGTAGCTTAGTATATTTAGGCTCTCCTCGATTGGGGCCATACCCGTTTTTATGTCCATGGACACATTTTTCTCCTTGGTGACAGCACTCTGCATCTTCTTCAAGACGAGCCGAATCTGGGCCAATTGCTCATCTTCATTGCCTTCGCACGTTCCCAAGCTTGCGGTGGCATGCTTGTCCCTGTTTGCAGCAGCTGGCGTTTGATGACCACCATCCCGGCTGCCGGGAGTTGTCGTTTGCAAAGTTGTACCCTTCTGCACCACGTCGATGGCTTTCTCCGTGCTCGTGGTGCCGGCTTTTGCCTGCAGAGGAGTTTGTGGCGGGGAGCGCACAACTCTACTGCTCTTTCTAAATGCACTGCATTCTTCCTGGGGAGCATCTACACCTATTACATTTATTTAATCATGTCAGTTCTATTGGGTCTCCGCCTCAAGCCGCTATCTCCACACGTAGCACAGTCGCTTTAAGTGTCCCGAAGTTCCCTTCTCTCAAAGCAGCAGGCCATCGCGAGGGTTGACACAAGTCCTTATGGGATATTGTGTTCAGAGCCAAGACAGCGCAAAACCAGGAGTAAATCTCAACTGGACCTGTGCGGCCAACTAAATGGCGACGTGTATTGAACGTACTTGAAGACCTGCCAGGGTTTTAACGAGACGGAGGCGATTGCAGCATTAGCCCACCAGCCATTTCTGTGAGGTGTCACCCTCACATACTAAAGTGGTGGAATACTGCTCTCGCCAGCCCAATGTCGAATTAATGGTATACATGTCCCAGTATGCCATGAACAGGATCTAACTG
>NW_016157220.1:0-13254 GCF_001687245.7 Rhagoletis zephyria | reverse complement strand
AAATATTGTTACTATGTATTTAAAAAGAATCACTGTATGCACATTTTGTACATATGTAATTATTTTTAAGACTGATTTTATTATGCTAGTGTAATGAAGATTAACAAAGGNAATAAATACACATAAGTAGCAAACAACATAATTTTGAATTTTTCTGCCAATTTTGCTCGCAGCTGTAAAAAAAAAGTTTACGGAAAACATTCAACATTAAAAATATTGTTACTATGTATTTAAAAAGAATCACTGTATGCACATTTTGTACATATGTAATTATTTTTAAGACTGATTTTATTATGCTAGTGTAATGAAGATTAACAAAGGAATATTTAAATATGGACATACATATATGATATTTATACTTTTAACAAGCGACGTACACGTATTAAATTAAAAATTTAATTATTCAATTCCTTTAAATTCAATGCATATTCAGTTCCTGTAAAATTAAAAAAATAGACTTATAACCTTTTAACTTCCAGTTTTCTATATTGCTTTACGCCCTATTGGAAAATTATAACCGGAATCCATATAGACAAGTTTTAACGAACTATTTTTCGTGCTATTTACTTTATTTTTCTTGTTTTTAATAGTGTATTCTGTGTGTGTGTATTATCTAAACAAAATTCAACAAACTTTCGTAAAACTTCAAGTTTTTAATAAGAATAATAACAGAATTATGTATGCAGTTTTGTAGTCCATTAAATTTTAATACAATAAAGTGCAAGTTTGATGCTGAAAATCCTTTGATTTTTGATTTTTTTTTGCTAGCGGTGCTGTGCATTTGTACGAAAAAATTGTAGAACGTACCTTTTACGTTTTATTAACAACACCAATCTAGACGTCGTCAAATTAGCGGCCTTTGTTATCGTTAACGACAACAGCTGATTTGGCGCTAACGAATGTTGTTAGGGAAACGTTTACCGAATAGCTAAATTGTTGAAATTGTCGTTTAACTGACTTAACAATAACAAGAGGTGTTAAAATCTCGTAGTGAATCGCACCACTGGTCTCAATCCTGGGATGCTTTTTCGGAGGCGGCATCTGTTCGCCCGGACACAGGAGATTCATCAAGCATTTCTGATCTTTTAAATCAGGCCCTCAGGCCTGCCGCTCTTGGTCTAGGACTGCTTATTGGTTATTCGCAGCTAACCCACCGAAGTAGGCCATTCACGATCCGCCCTGTGTGACCCCGCTAAGTCCCTGAGCTTAGCCCTTACCGTAAGGCCCTGAGCTTAACCCTTACCATCTTATCTTGTTAAAGTTGCCACGTTTTAACTTTAAAAGTAAACTGTGAATATCCTAATTATGTACTGGTTATATAAAATAAAACTAAAAAGATCAAAATAAAATAATGTAAAAAATTTTTTTTTTTTAAACAAGCTTTTACTTAACATGTCAAATCAAAGGAATAAAATAAAGTAGTGTAACAAAAGATTTTTTAGCAAGAAAATTTTGTCAAAAGTGCACTAAAATGAATAAATTAAAATAAGATAAGGTCTCGTTAAAGTTACTAAGAGCCATTTAGGGAAAGGAGTTACTCAAACTCTAATGAAAATTACTAATAATTTGTACTTATTTATTTACTTCGTTTTTAAAAAAGCTTGTCGGCAAATTCAGCGTAAATTCATAATTGGTATTGTATATGTATGTATGCAGATATTTAAATGCCGGTTTGCTATTCGCGCGACAAACTTTTTTAAAAACGAAGTAAATTAGTACAAATTGTTAGTAATTTTCATTAGAGTTTGAGTAACTCCTTTCACTAAATGGCTTTTAGTAACTTTAACGAGACCTTAACTTATTTTTTTTATTCATTTTAGTGAAGCTTTGACAAAATTTTCTTGCTAAAAAATCTTTTGTTACACTACTTTATTTTGTTCCTTTGATTGTACATGTTAAGTAATCAATAATAATAAGTCAAATTAACTTAGGATCAATAGAATCAATAGTCTTTGTTTTTGCTTGCACATATATATATATATATAGATTTTAAAGTAAGAGTTATATGCGGATTTTTTTGAATTCTACTGAATTTCAACTTAATTTTTAAATTTAATAAAATTAAATTTAAATTTAAATTTGGCTGGAAAAAGGAAGCCACTATGAAAATTATGAGGTGCTAATTTCATATAATTGGTGTGTGTGTTGCGCTTGCGCGCAAGAGGGGGAGTGGGAGTATAGACATGGCGACATTACAAGTTGACCAGGCTAGACTGTGTGACTGACATATGGACATTGGTGAGGTATAGGGACGCTGTAAGGATGGGAGGAGTGAACACAGCGTCCAAGGCTTCGCGTACCAAGGACGTAGGAGAAGGTGGGTAGACTACGCCTGACAGGACTGGCCTTCGCTTATTTTTCACCTGCTTTAACTTGCTTCTTTTTTCTTCTACTATATTTTTTTCTATCTCTTTTAGTTTATATACTTCGGCAAGTGCAAGAACCCACCCAAACCGATGAGCTACGCCAGAGACCGCAAGCATGCCGACTTGCCACTCGACCTTGCAACAAACTTGCGGCTACGTAACAGGTACAAAATCGCATCTTAAAAAATTGCTCGGACACTGTACGATTCAATATTTACAACTAATTTCACGAAAGTAATTTAAGAGAAAAATTTTTTTAATAAAAAATAATTTTCCATTTAAATTGCTGGTGAAATTGGCTGTTAGTATTATAGTTCAAAATAAAGTTATCTTGGAATAAACACAACTTTTTTATTGGTGAAACATGAAGAAAATGACTCATTACTTTTTCCTTAAACTGTTTTTATTAAAAATTCACTTGAATATTTCATTAAATACTAATCAGTTGAACATATTAAGAAATTTTAAAATTATACCTTACATAGAACTCACCTGTGGAAGAAAAACCCATTTCACAAAACTAAAATTGATCGCCCCAATGGCGTTTGGCATTTTTTTTAGACATTAGCATTACATTTGTACTTTAGAGCGCTGAGTCAACTAGAACTTTACCACTGATCATAAAACAGGTGCAAAAGGAATATGATTATAGCCAACCGACCTGTTTTATGATCAGTGGTAAAGTTAGTTGACGCAGCGCTCTAAAAAGTACAAATAAGAAAATAAAAACCCAAAATCGATACTTTATTTTTGGATTTATGGGCATGAATTTGGGACCAAATATCACTGGGCTGTACATAGAAGCAAAATAATAACGTCTAAGAAACATGAGTTAGTTTTGCGTACCTGTATGTATGGCTGACCATTGATAAAGTCTAATCCGCTATGAGGCAACTTTTGCATTTGTTCGATAACTTCCTCATATCGCGGGCTTTCTACGTCCACCAAACCAAAGGCAGTAATGTTAACGTCATTGTACTTGAAATCCTCCAGGTCGAAAGCTTCGAGATCCTTATAAAAAAAAATAAATATTTATTAGTTTAAAGTTTATATAAATGATGCCCACAAACTCGATATGGGCGAGAAAGGGTACATTGAACAAATTCTCTATATTTTTTCATTTAAATCGAGATAACCCCGTAAGAATTAAAATTTTCTTTTTTGTTAGAAGTATGTCAACCACTATCCTTAATACTTAACTTCGCAAGAGATCTGAATAGTGCCTCCGTTAAGGGCAGGAAGAACACGGCCGCTTAACCTTCTCCGTCTTATGAAGAGCACAACACTAGTTTTCGTTGGGTTGGCGGATAGGCCATTCTCACTACACAAAGTGTCAACCATCTGTCTATAATTAGGTGTAATCCTATGTAATAAACTTTCATGAAAGTCTCACGTTGAGTAAGGGACCTCCAAATCTTTAACAGCGGTCTGGCAACGCAAAAGGGTCTTTGTTATAACGTTTGGTCTGTCCCTAGAGGAATCTTGTAGATTTACAGCTCTATGAGTGCGCTGCACGGGAGCTTTCTTTAAAACACCTCGGGCTGGTCTACGCACTAGTAAACCTACCTACCATCAGTTAATATTTTTATCCACCATGGTAGAATCTTTACTGATGGCTCCAAAATTTACGCAGTGTCATAATGTGTAGTCTATATCGAAAGTAACGGGGACAATATTTACTTCTATCTTGGGGAATATTCCTCGGTATTTCACGCCTAGGTATTTACAATTTTCAAGGCCATGGACAGTGAGCTGCAATAAAAGCTCAGTTAGTCTAGACTTAATTTAATTTATCGTAAGAAATCATCAATGATTACTCAACACGTCAACTTAAGCACGAAGCGAAAATATTTTGTATTTTATTTTACAGCTCTTTGAGAGTTTGCCGTCTAAAATGCCACATAAAAAAAATCATGCAAAAATATATGTTTGCGTACATTTATTTTTAAGAAAAAGCGGAGGAAAAAGCGAAAATCTGGCAACTCTGATTCTCTCACCGCTCTAAAATTCCGTAAGGCCGTAACTTGAGAATCTAAAATTTACAGGTTCTTAAGTTGCTTACAGTAAGTAAAGTTTTAACTAACGGCCAACAGAGTTTCTCATATAACAGGTTGGTGAAAATATTAAGTAAAGTTACGGAAATTAAGTCTAAACTAACTGAGCTTTTACACCGTACGCAATAAGGTCATATGGTCTTATTTCCATTTTGTTTTGGAAATAAAAGATATGACGTTATTACCAACTCAAATGTGAAATAAGGTCATATTAAAAATTTAGTAAATGAGAAATAAAGTCGAAATTTTAAATAAAAGTATGTTTCCACGAGCTTCAAATTTCGATTCTCAATTTCAATTTGAAATTGTAAATATGTATTCACATGAAAAATTTCAATTTCAAGACCAATTTCGGTCACAGTTGTTTACCAAATAAATAATTTTTTAGACGTATAAATCATTCAAAGTTATAAAACTTCAAAGTTGCTATCATGATAAAAACATTACAAGGTACATAAAACCCGCTTAAGTTCCTCACGAAAAATGTCAGCTTTTTGAGGTACTTAGGCGGGTTGGGTACTTTAAAGAACCCGCTTAAGTACCTCGATGTGGCTGCTTAAGCGAACATAATTACTGATGTAGTTACATCTTCTTGTTAACTTACATAAATACTTGATTAACAACATTTAATTAAGTGTTCACAGTTTAAAACCAAAATCGTAGCATTATTTAAACACACAAACTTCAAAAAAATACACTACATATGTAATGGTATGTAATTTTTACAAGAATTAAAAAAGTCAAAGTTGGACATACCATTTTGTACCAAATTCAAAATAATATTGTTTGCCACTTATGTTTATTTATTAACTATTTAGCTTTTACCCGCGGGTTTCACCCCACGTTAGAAGGAATTAAAGGGGTCATGTGACTTGTGGTTCCGAAGTTATGGCTGATAAAAAATTCCACGCCTATGTTAAGTGCTACGCCCCCTTTTACAAACTCATTTATATATACCTTACTATAAGCACTTACCACAGATATGTCTGCATACCAAATGCCATGTTTATGTGACTTATGGTTCCGCAGTTATAGCAGGTAAAATAGTCCACGCCGAGGAGTTCTCTCACGACTGTGATGAGTGATAGACGTTCTACGGATCGCGACTGGTTATTATATTTGCGTTCATATAAGGCGCCATAAATCCAACTAATTAAGTTATTACACAAACTTTTAAAGGCACAGTTTATAAGAAAATAGTGTTTTTTGGTCAAAAGTTACTAATAATATGAGTGAGCATCATGCTCAAAACTCAAGTAACTTAATGGTCTCTGACCACGTGTTTTCTGTAAAAGTGCAAAATAGAAATAAAAGAAAAAGCAACAACATGGAAGGGTCATCAGCTCCCAAACTAATCAACAACACTAACTACTACGCGGCTCTAGATCTCGATAGTGATGAGTGCGTAGTAAATTTTAAAGAATATGTGACACAAAAGCAAAGCAAAACATGTACCGAGCAAACCAGCTCCAACAACAAAGGCCCACGGATCGAAAATAGAAGTGCAAATGACAATGGCACAGAAACATACAATTCATTGGACAATACCAAAAGTGGCAATAAATACAAAAACAAAGTGCCACCTATTATAATTTATGGCATTGGGCCAGGCAAACTAATTGAAGTGTTAACTAAAGGCATAAAAATTAAAAACTTTAAAATTAAAGGAAACAGAGAACAAAAACAAACTCTTTACATACAAGATTTAAACACCTTTATCCTGGTAAAAGATTTCCTTACTCGCCAAAGGCCTTGAAAATTAAAACATACCTATTAAAAGGGTTAAATGCAAATACAGATTCCAAGCTAATTCTAAAAGAATGACAGGAACACCAAAATGACAATTTAAAATTCATCAAAGTGACACCGTTTACTACAAAAAATTCCAAAAAAAACACAACGTCATTGCCAATCTTCATGGTGCAAATAACACCTGAAAGTAGCATAAATTCACTCAAAACTATAAAAAACATTCTCTATAGATGCATAAAATGGGAACCCCTGAAAAAAAAGAATTTCACAATGCCGCAGCTGTCACGGTTTTTTCCACAGCGCTGCCGATTGCCATCTACCGCCTAAATGTGTTAAATGCGATCAACTTCACAACAGCAAAGAATGTACAATGGAAAAATCTAGTGATAACGATCAAAGCAAACTATATTGCGTACTATGTAAAAAATATGGACATCCTGCTTCATACAAGGGATGCGAAAAATATACTAGCCTTAAACTAAAACATATTGAAAAGAAAAATAACACCTCAAAAAAACCTATTTATCATCAAAACTTTATTAACCCAAATATAAAATTTACCGATCTCTTTGTAAAATCGACCCCCACTNAAAGCAAACTATATTGCGTACTATGTAAAAAATATGGGCATCCTGCTTCATACAAGGGATGCGAAAAATATACTAGCCTTAAACTAAAATTTATTGAAAAGAAAAAGAACATCTCAAAAAAACCTATTTATCATCAAAACTTTATTAACCCAAATATAAAATTTACCGATCTCTTTGTAAAATCGACACCCCCTCAAACTATTTCCAACCAAATTAGTAATAATGAAAAATTAACTAATAACTTATTGTTAGAGCTTAAAAAGGCGATGGATAATCTAAGAGAGCAATTGTTAAATATCGAAAAACAACAGCAAGAGCAAGCATCTCGCATAGATATTCTTTTTTCATTACTTGAGGATCAGCATGACTAATGCAACTAATACAATTGTGAAAACACTTAATATTATATCCATTAATGTTAATTCTTTAACCACAAAAACTAGAAGGTATGTGTTTAGACGCGACTGCTAACACCAGGCGCCTAAATGCATGCTATGTACTGCTGCATATGCAAAAATTTCCTTCATTAAATTAATGAAATTTACATGTGCATGCACTTCTAAACTGCCATGTAATAAAACTTTCTTAAGTTTTAATTTGATGGCAGTTCAAAGTATGCTCGGCCTAGTCTGATGCATCCTTTGGACATTGCTTCCGGAGTCTTCTGCGGATTCTGCATGGCTAACAACCATGCGGAGGTGGTAATAGTTGATTACCATTGGCCACAGTGCCTACCCACTACTTTTTGGTCCAATAAATATTTTTTTATATACATACATGCAAACATACTGGTCTCCCCTCTCACTGAGTTATTCATGGTCCCTCGAGCCGGATATTTGCGGCTTATTTTACATCTACTAGACGACCAAATCGTCTAGGGGGGCCGGTATGTTTAGACGCGACTGCTAACACCAGGCGCCTAAATGCATGCTATGTACTGCTGCATGTGCAAAAAGTTCCTTCATTAAATTAATGAAATTTACATGTACATGCACTTCACAACTGCCATGTAATAAAACTTTCTTAAGTTTTAATTTAATGGCAGTTCAAAGTTTGCTCGGCCTAGTCTGATGCATCCTCCGGACACTGCTTCCGGAGTTTTCTGCGGATTCTGCATGGCTTACAACCATGCGGAAGTGGTAATAGTTGATTACCATTGGCCACAGTGCCTACCCACTACTTTTTGGTCCAATAAATATTTTTTTTATATACATACATGCAAACATACTGGTCTCCCCTCTCACTGAGTTATTCATGGTCCTTCGAGCCGGATATTTGCGGCTTTTGTTATATCCACTAGACGACCAAGTCGTCTAGGGGGGCCGGTATGTTTAGGCGCGTCTGCTAACACCAGGCGCCTAAATACATGCTATGTACTGCTGCATGTGCAAAAATTTCCTTTATGCAACTTAGGAAATTTTTGCACATGCACTTCTCAACTGCCAAGTAATTGAACTTTCTTAAGTTTCAATAAGATGGCACTTCAAAGTATGCTCTGCCTAGTCGGATGCATCCTCCGGACACTGCTTCCGGAGCATTCTGCGGACTCTGCATGGCTTACAACCATGCGGAGGTGGTAATAGTTGATTACCATTGGCCACAGTGCCTACCCACTACTTTTTGGTCCAATAAATATTTTTTTATATACATACATGCAAACATACTGGTCTGCCCTCTCACTGAGTTATTCATGGTCCCTCGAGCCGGATATTTGCGGCTTATTTTACATCTACTAGACGACCAAATCGTCTAGGGGGGCCGGTATGTTTAGACGCGACGGCTAACACCAGGCGCCTAAATGCATGCTATGTACTGCTGCATGTGCAAAAAGTTCCTTCATTAAATTAATGAAATTTACATGTACATGCACTTCACAACTGCCATGTAATAAAACTTTCTTAAGTTTTAATTTAATGGCAGTTCAAAGTTTGCTCGGCCTAGTCTGATGCATCCTCCGGACACTGCTTCCGGAGTTTTCTGCGGATTCTGCATGGCTTACAACCATGCGGAAGTGGTAATAGTTGATTACCATTGGCCACAGTGCCTACCCACTACTTTTTGGTCCAATAAATATTTTTTTATATACATACATGCAAACATACTGGTCTCCCCTCTCACTGAGTTATTCAGTATGAACTTGATAAATTCTTAATAAAACATAAACCAGACATCGTTCTACAGAACGAAACTAAACTGAACAATATACACAAACTTTGGTTCAATAACTATATTCTAATACGCAAGGACAGAACTAACTCAAAACAAGGAGGTGGAACAGGTACACTTATTCGAAGCAACATTAAATACGTTAACGTCACAAGTATCGCAAAAAGTTCATGTTTAGAATCCTGCATTATAAAAATACCCACTGCAGATAAAAAATCATTATATGTTGTATCTGCTTATTACCCAAGCGGAAATAACAATGAGCAGAATGAGCTACAAAACCCCAACAACCTCTTCCTAATCGCGGGAGACCTAAATAGTAAGCATGGTAACTTGGGTAATGCAACTAGCAACCAAAAAGGAAAAATACTTCAAAAATGGATTGAAGACAACCAAATCAAATATCGCTTTATATCTCACTTTAATTAGAAAACACAACAGAAGGGAAATATTACTCCGGGAAGAAATACTATCAAAGCTTAAAGCTAGGCTTAAATTAACTAAGAGTTTACTAAAAGAAAATATTAACAAGGTATCGAATGACTAATATAAACAAAAATTAATTGCAATAGACCCCCATGACTCAATGGACATGTTTAAAAAAATTAAAAAAAACTTCAAGCCATATACTGCACTCGAATTAAACGAAATTAATATACCTGTTAACTATAAACATATATTTACAGAGGCTAATATAGAAGAAATTAAAATAGAAACCACATCCGACTATTTTATACTAAGAGAAGAAGACCTCATACTTAACTCCATAGGTTCATATATGCAATCTGTTCACTCCGCAAAGCAGAATGATCCTGACAGTGTAACTCACAATATAGTATTAACGAGTTTCAACAAGTTTTTAGAAATTAAAGACAAATTTGATACTCTGCATTACTCTAAAACTACATTTAACGAAAGTAATAAATCAAATATGCTAGAAGACAATCAAACAGAGAATTACTTTGCAACTCCGGGTACAATAATTGATATTTTCACTAACCTTTCAGCAAAATTATCATCTGGTTTAGATGGTATATCTAATATCGTCCTAAAAAATTTTCCACGTACAATGATGCTAGAATATTGCTCATTATTTAATAACATGTTGAATAACGCTTATTTTCCCCTAAATTGGAAAAGGACGAAAACCATCGTTATACCCAAAAGAGACAAAGATACTACGATTGTAAATAATTTACGCCCCATAAGCCTTCTTCCTAATATCAGCAAGGTATTTGAAGCACTCGTAAATAACAATATAACCAGGTTTTGTGAAGAAAATAAACTTGTTAGCGAAAAACAGTTTGGTTTTAAATATGAACATTCTACCATTCAAGCAATTCACTGTCTTGTCTCATACATTAACTGGAACTGGCATAAAAAGTGTTGCACGGGTGCATGCCTGATTGATTTAGAAACTGCCTTCGATGGACTTTGGATAAAAGGTCTAATATTTAAATTAATTAAATACGAATTCCCGGTGCATCTGTTAATGTTAACTTACAATATGTTATACAATAAAGAATTTATAGTCTCCAATGGTAAAGCGAAAAGTTCCCGAATTTTCAAAATGGTAAACGGTTTACAGCAAGGAACAGTCAACTCACCAATACTTTTTAAAATATTTATTTTGGACCTTATATATAATATTGAAAATATCATCTCATATGCTGATGATCTCGTAATCTATCACGCAGACAACAATGTCTGTGCCATAAACTAAAATCTCCAAGAAACCTTCAATCGGGTTGAAACTTATTCAAAAAATTGGCACCTAAAAATAAACCTAAAAAAGTGCGAATCAATCTTGTTTCGGCCCTCAGTAAAAAAAGTAACCTTGATATACAGAAAAACTGGAAAAATTTTGGAATAAAATCAAATAAAAATGACTCAGGTATTTCGGTACAGAGCTCATTGAAATATTTAGGTATAAACCTGGACAAGTTTCTGTACTTCAATGATCTCGTAAATAAGCATTTGAAGAGGGCCACGAGTGCATTCTTTTCATATAAAAAATTATTCTATTCATGACACCTATCGTCTAGAGTAAAGATAATCATGTATCAATGCTTAATACGACCTATAATTACATACGGCGTTCCAATATGTTTCAACATATCTCCATCCTACATGGAAAAAATTAGAATTTTTGAACGCAAATATCTCAGAGTATGCACTTTACTGTACAGAACACCACAAAGCGATTACACAAAATATTATTCTAATAGTCACCTCTATAAAATATCCAAAGTTCACAGAATAGATAATTAGATGATTAATCTTATAAGGAAGCACATACAAAGATGCTTAAACTGCGATACGAACAATCTCATAAAAGGACCATTCTATACTAACGAAAAGTACATAAAAAACTCTCTGCAACTAGGACTTGTCCCGCCAGAGGCCTTTATCTACCTTGATAAAAACAAATTGGTGCAAAATTATGAGGCTCTGCCGATTTTGTACCACAGATACCGCAGAGCCACAGATAAATCTATTAAATCCTCTAACCCTGAAGAAAACGAACTTCGGTTCGATATGAGTATACCTTTCAAAGATATCAAAGCTTTAGAAGATCTCAAATCCATAAGATATTGGTGGCAACAGGACTAACCTAAAATACGTAACATTCAGTTTTTAACTTTTATCCGCTGTTTTTATCTTATAACCATCCATAACCACCATAAATATGTCATTTGTATAATGTTTTTTTTTTTTAATTTTTTCATTATACTCCTAAAATATAATATATGCTTGTATCTATTAGTGATCATGAACAAACTGTCTTAGTAATAATTATTACCACAAAAGTATATAATTAATGTTAATCACAGATGCTGAGAGCTCAATTTGGGACATTGTATCTTATATTCACGCTTTAAATTTATTAATCTTGTTTATTTAGATTAAGAAAATTGATGTACGAAACCTTAGAAATAAACACTTAAAAAAAAAATAGTCCACGCTTTTGGGATTTGCCACGCCCCGTTTCATAGTCTTATGTAAATATGTATATACCTTACTATAAACACCTACAGTAGATATGTCTGCATACCACATTTCAAGTTCATGTGACTTATGGTTCCGAAGTTATGACTGACTAAAAATTCCACGCCTATGTTATGTGCCACGCCCCCTTTTACGGACTAATTTATATCTACCTTAATATAAGCATCTACCATAGATATGTTTGCATACCGACATTCAAGTTCGTGTGACTTACGGATCCGAAGTTAGAGCTGATTAAATAATTCACGCCTACGGGAGGTGCCACGCCCCCTTTTCCAATACCGCCCATTTTTGCGATGAGTATGGAATTAGTTTTATTAATCTCGACACCAAGTCCCAATGCTCTACCAAAAATATTTCAAGAGATATACATCATGAAAATTTTAGTTAGTATAGTAGGTGCCACGCCCTCTTTTCCAGTTTTTCCCATTTTTCTCTATGCCTATAACCTTCCCGGGGTAAAAACAAATAAGTGTGCAAAGTTTCGTGCGATTCCGTGTCGTGGTTCAGACGTTATAAGGTAATAAACAAACAGACATTCACATTTATATATATAGATTTTTAACAAATACCATATAAACCTAAGCTTAAGATTTTGCAGAACACTTAAAAAATGATTAATCATAATTTCAAACTTTTTTCTCAGAAGTGTTTTTTGAGTTTACAGTTTTATAGCCCATTCAATTTTGATGTAAAATGTGCAAGTTTCAAAGGGGCTAAATATTACCGTTGATTTTTTAGAATTTATTTACCGAAGCTGTGTAGCGCTGCTACTGAATTTCAAAATACGTAAATATTTTAAGGAATTTTAAAAGAGCACTTTAAAGGGAAAAATTCTAAGTTAAATTGTAAATGGGGCACGAAAAATTTAGGTACTTAGGCGGGTTGGGTAAATAAGCGCGGAGGTACTCAAGAGAGGGATTTTCTTCAGATTGTATTGAAAAATTGACGGTGCCCAAAAATGTTGGTTACTTAAGCGGGTTTCACTGTAAATGCAATCTCTCAATTCGTCGGCCATGATTTTTTTTCTGGCGTTTGCAAGCATTTTAAAATCATACAAAATTTAAAATAAAAAATAAAATTGTACATAATTGTTGTTGTTTGAGATTGAGTTCTTAATTTTTTAATTATATTGCTGGCAAACATCAGACTGCCTCTCAATGGTTTTACTTTGTTATGTTTTTATCATGGTTGCTACGATTTTTTTTTTTAATTTCACCCAAATTGAGACTCTAACACAAATGCCATGCTAAAACAAGTAAAAAAGTCTAAGTTCGGGCGGAGCCGAACATTAAATACCCGGCGCAAGTATTAAAT